>NC_092793.1:28758791-29061822 GCF_918797505.1 Bemisia tabaci
GCCGAAGGAGTAGATATTTAGATCGGACGAAGCCTGGCCACTTGGTGTCGATTGTAATTTTCTCGGACTGTAATTACCAACCGAACTCTCCGCTGTCGGACGACCTGGTCTCCCGTTGGCGCCCATCAAATCCCACATTTGATCTCGCGAGACGTGACGGATGCTTTTATTTTTGATCGTTTTATTGTTATTGCGCCCGCGAGCGGCGCACGGTGGAACGAGCCAATAGAAGAGGTCGGACATGAAACTTCTGGCTGAAATTACATATTTTGATGTTTTTTTCGTTTCAAATTCAATTTCAAGGGGTGTTTCTGAGAGGAACTTTCATGAAAAAACCAGTGGAGCCACGCTTAAACTTCCTTGCTACGTATTTTCGATAATTCAAGCTTCCAAAGTTGCCAGAGTTTGTCCGAATTCTCCTATTGACTCGGTCCGTAGTGCGGCGCTCATTTCTCGAGCCACCGTAAATAGACCGATTCGGGCCTCACATCATCAAGCCGTCATTTCGGGTCCAAAGTAAACTCCGGCGGATCAGATCCTATCCTCGATGCCTCAACCGTTGCACGGTTTTGCAAGGTCTTACGAGTTGCGATTCAATTATATATCGTCACGCTGTTTTTCTCCACTTCCTAGTTTCTTTGAATGGTCAGGGTGTCTACCAGTCCGAAATCTCCGGAAGTCCCGAAATGGTACTGACTTGTTAAGGCGGCCTGGAAGTGCCGAAAAAGTACGGAAATTCCGCAAGAAGGTCCGGAATTTTTTCCTCCATTCCACGCGAGGTTTTGACAAGGCCTCGCGATTCATCTATGTACCGTCACGCCGTTTTTCTCAACTTCCCAGCTTCTTTGAATGGTCAGGGTGTCTACCAGTCCAAAATCTCCGGAAGTCCCGAAATGGTACCGATTTTTTAAGGGGGTCCGGAAGTACCGAAAAAGTGCGAAAATCCCGCAGAAAGTCCAGAATTTTTTCCTTCATTCCACGCGTGGATTTGATGATGCTTAGAAATATGCAATCCTCTACGCGTTGACCCTTATAGAGTAGTATTTACCTGCAAGATCGCTATTATGCAGTCAGTAAATCTGCCAGCCACCTGTGAAATTTTTTGGCTAAGTTATTTCCGTCGCAATTCGAGCGAGAATTTCAAATTTTCTAAATTTTTCGAATTTCTTAAAACAGAGGTACCCAGGAGGTACACTGTATTTTTGTGTTGAGGAGGTTTCTAATTTCTTGGGAATGTACTGCTGTAACAGTACGTATTTTTGGCCGGCCTATTCTAGTATACACTCTGATGGTGTTCGCATTTTCAAGTGCTCCTGCCAGCACACATTTTAGAGCTGAGCTAACTGGGGTGTCGGTTTTTTGGCTGAAAAATCTACAATGACATTCATGGAATATTTGGTGACTTCGAAGACTTCATTCCAGTCGAGTCATCGGAATGCACTGAAAAAGTACCGTAACAGTGCCAATTTTTGGTCAGTCTGTCTTAGTATACATTCTAATGGTGTTCGCGTATTCGAATGCTTATGCCAGCACAAATTTTAGAAATGAGCTAACAGGGAGCGTATTTTGGTTGATGATCGGTCGAGCATACTGGGCGTTGTATTTGTTGAAAGCTGTCGTCAGAATCCGACCAATCAGAGAAGAGTTGCGAAGAGTTCGCCGGATCATAAGAAAATACGAAAAAGTCATCCCGGCTCTTCGGAAGGCGGGAAATATGAAACGTGGATGGCAGATCAGAGGTTAGCTCATTGTTATTGTGCAGTGGAAATATCCGTTTACGCTTTCTCCATTACGCTAGAATATTAAGTCTAGTAATTATATATGAATGACATGACCCTACTTACTAACTACATTGATGAACTGTAGTAGACCGTCTCTCACCACGATCTTCCCGTTCGGACATATGGCCGGTTTAAAATGGTCGCTGCTCATTATCATATTTACTCAGACTAGTTTTATTTTAATACAATTAATAATAAATTATCAAATAACAGGTACACTAGTAATGAATCGGAATATTTCGCGGTCTTTCTTACATTTAGAGGTTAGGCATTCAGCATTGATGCTTGTTGGATGCCATCATTCACATCGGGGTTACTGTGTATCCTACTTTTTGTAGGGTTCACTTTTGGCTCCAACGTTCGCAAGAATTCCACCGTCCATCTGTCTGGTGAGCCCCGAAAAAGTATGATCGCTTCAAAGCAAACTGCGAAATAGCATGATCCACCCATTTTGGTTCGACCGATCATCAACCAAAATACGCTTTAGGGTGTCGGGTTTTTGGCTGGAAAATCTGCGATGACATGCATAGAGTATTTACTGTCGGAGCAGCAGTTAGCCCTCCTTCTTTTCTTACCTGTAATGTGATGCTGAAGGGATCCTTTGGCCTTCCTGTGCTACAAGCATTATCTAGCACGTCTTATCAGTTATTATTCGCAATTTTTCTGCGACCCAGATCACATTGGTTTCAAATGAGGAAATGTTAAAAAAATGTATGACGCAGAGCATGATCACGAAAAATTTGCCTAATACAAATCCAGTACCATATAATCAGCACAAGAAAAAAAATACACGAGGAGAAAGCACAAAAGAAACTCTAAAAATTTCCTTGCATCTGCCTGAGCTGAACCCTCTCTCCCCTCAGTCTTGTGCCGTTCTCCTAATTACTCTCACCGCCTGTTTCGTCTCTGCCCGCACACAGTGCGGCGATTTCGGCCAGACAGTGACAGCAATATCTGAGCTTAATTACTAAGAGTTTCAAAAGAAGGATTCCACCTAGAATATTCTTTGAACAAAGTCGAATATTAAAATACGCCCAAACGCTCTCAAGAGGCCGAAAAGTGGAAATGTGCGGAAATGAGGTCTTTTTAACTTTGAAACTTTTGAACAACTTTTTAACTTTCTGACCTTGCTTTCCCCGCAAAAATGGTGTGGACCCAGCACTATTTTAATACCTTATTATATTAAGTACTTCAGTGTTATTGAATACCAGAAAATGCGGTAATACCAGAAATATGCCCAAATGGAAGGGGCGTAAGGAGTAGGATTACTTAAAATGATTACCATACCTTCAATGAGTTGGCCTGACGAGAGCGTCAACCCCCACTCTGCTTGTAGGAATCTGGCGAAGGACATGACATCAGTACTACAGTAGCTCCATAAAAATCTTAAGTTCATTATTAAACGAAATCACAGGGAACCCTAAATGAACAATTGACACATTAACGTTGTTGATTGAATTAGGCCGGAGAAAACTGACGGCTGATAGGCTTCCTTCACTTTTCGCAGTTCGCAATGGCGGCGCCTGTTGACTCGCGAGACTTGGCACTAGGCAGAGGCGTCATCATTTTTGCACGCATTTGAATGCTGACGTCACAATACCGGAAACTTGTGTCCCCATTTTTAAAGAAAACCCGCGATAATTTAATTATATTGCGAAACTTCAACGAGATTTGACGGAATTATAATTAGGAAGAGAAAAGATCTGCAAGTCAGCATTTTCCGTTACCGAGGTCTGTGAGGAAGAAACTTCAGCCCTGGGAACTGAATCCTTCACCTTGGCGGACGGAGGTCCCATTTTGGGCGTTAGTCTGTCTGTCTGATCCTTTCGTCCGGTGAACTAAACGTTCAGTTCTCACGCCTGAAGTTTGAGCAACGAAACCCTTCAGTTCACCTACCCGAAGGATTTTTTTCCGTGTGAAGCGTGTTATTAGTCGTTGGATGATTCCCATATACGACATCGGGAACGCTTGACTGGCCATTCTTTGTAGAGACGTGATCGTGCCTTTTTTACTTAAAAATATCAACTGGGTTTCGTCCTCCGGTACACTCACTTGTAAGTACGGTGGATGTACTTGTGGCACAATAACTGTTTTTATTCGTTCACTCCAGATGTTGAAGGACTATTAAATTCTCTCATTCCAAAAATGAATTCATTAAAAGTTGTGTTAAAGCCATCAGTTAGCATTGCTGCAGCTTCACCTGTTTTCACACCAGCCAGGACTTTGTTCGCTAACTCCTTATTCAACGATTCTTGTAGCACGTTATTCTGACTAAGTCGGTGGCTCTCTCCTCTTTGCTGATCTCTGGGTCTAGGATTTCTAGATCTTGGGCCTCGATTTGAGTATTTCTTTTGCCCACCTTGCACGATCTTGGCGCCTCGCTCATAAGCCTCTCTGGCACATGACGCATTCACAACCTCTTCAGCATAACTTTGTGGGTTTTGACTACCCTTGGTACGTGTTGCTCAAAGTTAATACTCGCTATTCTTAAGCGAACGAATATTGAATTCTAGGAAATTCTTAGCGCCTCTGCGCGGAGGCTGATTATTGTTCCTAGTGGCTCCCTGCTCCTATCGACAGATGACCACACCGAGTGGCAACCTTGGATTCTAGGGAGCTCCTTTTCTCTCTCCGATGAAAATAGGCAAATGCGTGCGCATGGCGCCAATTCGAAAGTATTGAAGCGGGATTCTTGGTCACAAGACGAAAGGAGGTGGGGGATGTTCATCTTTCTATTAATACCCCCAACGGGGGGGGGGGGGGGCAGCGGCAGAAGCTTCATGCCGGTTGACGACGCGATGCTGTTGGAATACGTCGCGCTGTTGCGAAATGGAATCGAATCAAGACATTTGGGTCCTAGGCGGGAAATCAGCATTAGTATGAGTGCTCCTTGCTCATATCCATTTTTTCTTTTCTCTTCATTTTCCCCCCTTATTTTCTTTTTTCTTTTTATCTTTTTCTTTTCATTTCTTGTTTTTTCCTTTCCCCTTTCTTCCTTTTTCCTGTGGTAATTGTACCGTAAAAGCTGTTCGCTGACCAGGTCGCTCGATTTCTGAACCACGAACAGTGAACACTCATGGGTGGTAACATTCTGTGGATTTTATCCAATTCTTAACCTCCAATGTGTACATCATTGTAGTTGGAGCAGCGGCACACTGGAATATGAAGTCGCTTCGATCCAGAGTCAAGACTCATAAAAACACCTACAGGAAAAAATACTTTTGATTCAATCGGAGTTGTTACTGGAATCAACAAGAAATCCGCCTAAATCAAGAGGCTCGGCTCTTCGATTCAAGCAAAAATCGGATTGAATCTAGAGTATTTTTTCTTGTCAATGCTATTAATAATCTGGACCCGGGCTCCAAGCGACTTTTTCGCGATCACCTAGTTTGACCGTTTGTCGCTCGCTTTTTGAGTAGTTCTTATTCACGCGCTATAATGAACATTTCAAGAGGAGTTTTTTGGGGGTAATTCTGCGCTTTTATTCATTGACCCATCCATCACTCCTACTCCCATTAGACCCTGCCCAACGACCAGCTCCAGGCAACCATTATTTGAGACTATCGCACTCGAGTCGCCTGGCGAGGAATCGAACTCCGATAATAGAACCAGCGCAGCGCTACGATCATTACACCATAGGAGGATGACACTAGAAGGTTTCCAAATTTAAGCAGAAATGTTCTTGAATTTGTTACAGAAAGAGATTTCCTCTTGGATTATGAAGGAGTCAAATGCTTATGTCAAAATTGAGTTTCTATTATCAAAAAGAATCCTACCTTAAGCCATTTTATCCTTAATTCATGAGTAGGACAGATTGAAAAAATATCTGCTTAAATCGAGTAACTTTTCCCCGGTAAAATGTACCTATACGCCTTTTTGCTCCTGCTCTTAACAGTAAGATACAGCCATTCTTGCTCTTTTAGAAACGGACTCTCGTGCGTTTGCCATTCCTTTGCGTTATAGCTGGTGCGTCTCAAACCTTTCACAAATTAGACTGAGTTGGCGAAACTTCCATGGGAGTATAGGTACCTCTGAAACAGCTACATAAGCCCAATGTGGTGATGAACATGGCAAGATGGTGGTGAATGACAAGAGTAGCAAGCAGATGGCATGTACTTGCAAAATCCAGCGAAGAGAGCAGTAATTGGATTTCTGTATGAGCCATGATTAGAACATGCTTTTATGTATCTCGAGGCTCATCTCAGCATGCCCTCACTGCTCTCTTCGCTATCAAGACAGAGTTTTTGTCTTACTTAGATTCTGGTTTGCGGTCAACACCGAATTTTTGGGAAAATGCTGATAGCTCCGTATTATATTTTTGACGAGTAATCGTGATCTCTGAGGGCAATACCAACATCTGGTCGCATTTAACAAACGAAATTGTTACGTCCCCCTGCAATAGGCAGAATCATCTATGATGAACTTGTTGTTCACCGTGTAAGCCCTCAATTTATCCGGCGCGAGAGAGCACTATACGGTCATGTGAGCTGTGTTTCCAAAACCGAAAACAAGGCGGCAATGAGCTGAAGTAAGAGTTCCTCGTTTGGTGAGGTTATGTTCTTCGGGTTAGTCTTCCCGGTTTTTCATTGAGGATCCGTGCCATTTGAGAGTGACACCACTATTCGGCCACGGGGGAGCTCGTGTTGCCTACGTTAAAAAGTGAAGGCGAACCGGCAATGAGCTGAAGTCTCGGTTTCGCGTTCATTAGGGCCTTATTTCCGCTACATTCCTCGATGTGGGGAATTTCAAACTCCCCTGGCCCCCCGGTGTGTGGAGTGAAGGTGGGAAATCATACTTTTAGTAAAGGCCAAGCAGTCCCCCCTAGAAAAATGATCGTTCTATGCCCATTTGCTCCATTAGATGGACTTCTTTCTCCGTTGTTATAAAATTTGGATGATAATTGGAACAAACGCTGACTTACATTTTTCATCTTCATCAATAATCGAAAGTGGCTCGCAAAAAAAGGAAGGCCACAACTGAAATGGATCGAAGGCGCCCGGACTCTCCGATAGTGATGCAAGTGAAGAAATTGATGGAGGACTAACAATAAAATCCACACCAATGCCCAGTTTACAGTAGCGAGACGTTGTCTAGGATTCTTAAGTCTATGCCGGGCCGTAATGCTATTTAGGGAGCGTTCGGAAATTATGTAACGCTTCAGGGGGCGGGAGGGGATATGAGCCTACGTTACGCTGTGTTACAAAGGGAAGGAGGGTCGTAACGAGCGTTACGTAACCCTCTCTACCGGTAAAATACACACAAAATAAAAAATGGGTCGTCCTTATTCCTCCAATGTTATTTTTCGCATTATTATCAAAAATGCTTTAAATGTTATTCAGCTGTACATCCAACAGTTTCCAAAAATTGTTGGGATCCTAAGGGGGACGTCACGTAATTAATACGTTACAATTGCTTTATAAGGGGAAGGGTTCAATGTCAACGTAATCTATGACCGCATCTTGAGGAATGGTGATTGCGTTGCAACGTATTGTTTAATGCTATAAATCGCAATTATTCATTTCATCTCTGATATTTCTGTCAGAAGACTTACTTCATATCAATGAAATGCTGTATCTTAATCACTTTAGTATCCATATGGGCCATCCTGATGTTAGCAAAGGTTGTAAGGATGATAATTATGACGGCATCGAAAGTGCAGCGTACCACACCCTTACTGTTTGTCTTGATTGTCGCTGGATTGCACCCTGAGGAGAGCTGCAGACAGAGAAGACACTGTTGTCAGTAATCGTAACTGCTTATAATCCTCTCACCAGAGCCTGTTCGATCACCTGCTTTTTTGCTCGGGATCCGGCTACTTTGCGCACTGTGTCCGAGACTCGGCTCTAAACGATCAACGGAGGCCGCTCAAAATAGTCGGATTCTGAGATCGGGCCAAGAATCAACCACCGCCGCGCCGCGCGTCGCCGTTTTCAGCCACGTCTCCACAGATAGCGTGCGATGCGAAGTTGGTCGCGCTGCAAATTCCCACAAGCGGCTGCGATGATTTTAAGCATTCCTTCCTGGTTTATGGACTTAAGAAACGAAACTTGATTTACACTCATTTGTATATCACTTCATTTGGTCGCGCAAAACTCCCGCGTTGCCATTTTTGCGTCGCGCGCTCCCCGTGGGAACGCACCCATCGCCTCGTCTGCGCCCGCTAGACTCCGGCGCGACGACGAAGCTGTACGCTTCACAGAATCTGTCCTCCATGGAACTCTTGCATGTGTAAGGGATTCAACACCGGATTACTCTTTTCTACGCAAATTTTCGCGAGAAATATGATAGTGCCACTGGTTTTCACTAAAACCGACTATAAAGTTTAACAAAGCTGTCATAGTTGCGGCCTCAATGGCGGAGGGGGATTTAACCCCCCCCCCCCCCCCCCTTGGACGCTGAGAGCCCACCACTATATCTAGTCAATCTCTTTATCATGCTCAAATAGGGAGAAAATGCAATAGGAGGGATTGTTGGAACGACAGCAACCTTGCTAACGTATTTGCTCCCTCTCTGTGCATGGAATGTTCCACCAGTCACCAAGACGGACTCTCAACGCAGCCTAAGAGATCCCTTCCATTTCGGCCTTGACTTGAAGAGCTTTCTTGAGCTTTGGGGTGCGTTTCAGAGTAAGCCAGTGGCACCACCGTGTTTCTCACGTTTTTTCACTTTCGAACATGTTCTGAAATCGCCAATCTCCAGCATATGTAAGAGCTCCATTGCCCTTGAACCTCACATAATTTCGCCCTAGAGTACGTAGAGTTGTAATGTAAACGAGAGAGCTGGCGCCATGTTCCGCTCGACGAGTTCCGAGCCCGCTGTGCGCCGTGCCTCGGTCACTTTTTCTATACATGTTCGATCCAAAATGGCGGTATGTGGATTACATGGTAATTCCTACCTTCTTTGTTTACATCGGATGGTCGGATACCCGTGTATCGAAAAAGTGACCCGGCGTCACACAGGAGTTTTGGAATTCGGGACCTGGAAAATGCTTAAAAGTTGGGGCAGCTCTCCCACCTACATTACGACTCTAACTCTTATGAATTTCGTTGAGTATTGGATCATGGAAGTTCCATTCATAATCTTGTGCATGGCTCTCAATGAACGAATGGATCACATTGCGGTGCTAAGTTGACGTGAGTTCTCGTGCGATTTTGACAAGCCGAGCTACAAGACCGCTGACACTACAACGCCCGGCGACAGTGATAAATGACGCGGTCCAAACGTGAACACGCGACTCTCGATCAGAATACAGACTCGCATTCAGACGATTCGTCGCGTCTCTATTTCCACATGAGCCCTGGAAAGCATAACTCATACGATGAATAGGGCTCACGTGAAAATCGAGATACGCACTTACGTTTTAAGAGTAAAGCAATGATGCGAAATTTTAGGCGCGTGTCGTGAATCGGGAGACAAGCACTTTGATCGAGATGAACTTGGTTTCATAGCGTGCGTTTCGAGAAATTTTGCCGATGATAGTCGGCGCAGGGTGACCAAATTAAGATCCGTGCGTAGACCAAAAGGTCCCGGGTTCTAATCCCGGTGGTGGCGACGAATTTTCTCGGAACTGACGAGTGGATCTGCAAAAAAGCGTAATTATCTCGAAAACCGTTGATCCCACGTAAAAAGTAAAGTGGGCCAAATGAAAGAACGTAAAATTTGCCATCAGATAAGCTAACTGCGAAATACGTGAATGGTCTTTTTCAATAAAGTTTAACAGTGCTCTATAAGCTCATTTATCTGGAGTTTTCTTAAAAATATCATTTTCCAAGCGTAATCTGTCAGTAACTCAAAAATTACTAAGTTTAGAGAAAAAATGCACAGAACTAAAATGAAAGAAGAGACATTTTTACTCTTAAGATTTTCACTCTTGACCTTTTTTACTTAAAGTTACTTAAGTTGGAGGAAGAGGGGGTTCAAAATCTTTACGCCGCGCCTCGGTTCGTGGAGCCACGCTCGCTTTCACATGTAACAAATGAATTCCTTTAGTCTTGGTCCTCCTCCCCCCCCCCCCCCCCCCCGTTCATAAAGGAACTTACGAAACATGATCCAATTCAAATATTTATCAAGTATTATACGCATACAGTGAGGAATGGAAATGAAAGGTGAGTTTGTGATCATTACATGATTTCACCGATGATATTCTCATTTTCCACGTTCCAACCACTTGCAGCGTGAATGAATGGAACATGTTTTATGTATGTTTCTAAAAGTGTCTCGGCATGTAATTATTATGCCCATAGAATTATGGAACGGAAAAATATTTGTTTCAAAAACAGTTAAAAGATTACAGACAGTTAAAGATTTTTACGCGATTTTCCGACGTATCATTCCAGAAAAAAGAAACATTCCAGAAATTAAACATTCCAGAAATTATCACATTCCTTTATCGTCGATCCCTCGAAGGAGAGTCCAGGAGGACGTGTGGCGCCTTCTTCTTGGGCGTCATGTTTAGGTCTGGTAACAAAATAAGAAACAGATTGTTAAAAAAAATTAGAGAAAAAACAAGCTATCGGAAGTTATGCAAGAGTGTTACTGTCAGGGTTTTTTCTCTAAGTACATATATAATAGGGTGTTCTGAAACACACCTCGTGTTTTCGAAACCCCGCTCCCCGCCGTTTTTTCCAATTTTACTGACCCTTCTGATCAACATTATTAATTTGAGCCGAATCGGTTTTGCCTTTTAATATTTGTACATTACTGCCAGATTGAATGCATGTCGTAAATGGTTTTTAGTTTTTTGCCTTTACTTGATTTTATGAAAAACATGTTCACTTCCACAGGAGTAAGAGCAATCAACAACACTAATAAGTCAATATCCTCACCAATCACGGCAGACCCCGTGTTGCATTTTGCGGCTATTTTCATAGTCTCTTGAACGATCAGTGTGTCTGCGTCTGGTTGCAGAGCAGAAATTGAGCTCTTTCTTAGTTCAATAATCAGCAGCATTATTAATTTTCATTTATTCTCGTCATTAGTCAACAAAATTTCCTGATCAACTCTCACGGAGGTTTCTGCTGTAAAAAAAAAGAAGAAAAAAAAAGAGAAAAAAAAAAGAGGAAAAAAATGTCTGCACACCTTTTGGTATTATATCTACGGAACCTTTCAGCGCTTTTTGTGTTGACGGAATTTTCTTCGTAGCCCTTTTGCATTTTGGCCCCTCTGCATTTTGGCCCTTCTGCAAAGCCCTTTCTGCACTGGGGACCAAGTTCGGTTAGCTGGGGATGAATTATTTGACTTAGGTCTTAAGAGCATTTTGATACTTACACACTGAGAAATGCTACAAGGTGAAAGAAGAATGAAACACACAGGTGTGCAGCTTCATCCTTAATGTTTCAGTGAAGCAAAGTATTGGTAGTGCTTTGAGGTCCATTATCAGTAGCTAGTACCAAGTTTAACCGAGGCTGCAAGGAACAGAAAAAAAGAAAAAACAAATAATAATTAAGCTTCCAATCAAGACAGAAGTTTTCCCGCCTAATCATGCTTTTAAAGCGTCATATTTTCATTTCAGACGAAATCTGAGAGCAACTTTTTTTGTAATTCATACAAAAAAGAATCATGGTAATCGAAGTTATCTAAACATCATTCTCTTCTAAATCATTTTTTCATTCAATATTCTTCGTAAAACTTAAAGGGATCACATGTTCTACACAGAAGTAAGAGGGTTATTGTAAGGATGAAAATGAAATGGAAGGGGTAGGTACCTGAGTAGAATCAGTATTAGAGGTGCCTAACATTAATATTTTTTTGTACGGGTTTCTTTCGTTTTGGAATAAGCTGCAGAGTGCCATTGCTTTTGCTTTTGCTTTTGCTTTGAATTCACGGTTGTCGTCTCTAGTGATCTGAATATTCGGAAGCGAACAAGCGAATGAACCAAATAGGTGTTTGGAAAATTCTTGCATGGATGGGTGTAGTTGTACTTTCGAATTTTACGAACAAGTTGAAAAGCTGGTTTCCGCGATACGTACAAGCTGAATTTTTCCAAAACAGTTTGCTCCATGAAGCACACAAAGTCTCAAAACTCTGCACCGGGCATTTTCAAATTGCAAAAGGCATTCCGATCAGTACAGTAAGCCTTTAAGTGGGCAAAGTAATTGTTATTGCGGACAGTTTCACATTCCTTTGCATAGCTTACGCATACATCGCAAGAATGTTTGTCAAGGCATTTATGCAGCAGATATCCAGAGACATAGGATAGACCATTTTGGAATGGTAATTTCCTATTAATGTATTCGCTGTTACCCATTCTGAAGCTGGTGCTATCAGGCATCAAATCAATTTTTCCTTAGAGTCTTTTTGTTGTCATATGCAGTTACTTCATTTGGAGCATCAGCATCCTCTTCCTCATCAGATTCTTCAGAAATTAGTTGATTCAGCCTCGAGGTCTTTTTGGGCAGCTTTCAGCTTCCTAACCTCGTATTCGTTTAGGATGGCGAGTGTTTTGTCAAAGTCGTCATCACAATAAATTAGACTTAATTGACTTGACATACAAGTCTGAGATGAAGATTATTTGAAAGACTCTCTCAAACTGGATCGGTGTTGGGTTAAGGGCAAATCCGAACAATGTTCGAAACACAGCAAAAAAGTTTTCAAGGCAATCTTGGCATAACTCTAATACAAAAGACAACTCCCCAGCTTCTTATGCATGGCTGCTAGGTTCGCGCCGTTAATATCGGCTCCCTGGATCGTAGTTCTTCTAATTTTAATTGTGGTTGTTTAATTGTAAAAAAAACCATAAAATGCACTATAGTGAAAAATGTTCTACACTAGACGATACTCCTTATCAACCTAGACTTCCTTCCATTGAAAAGAAAAATTATAATTTAAAAATAATCTATTGCAGTAAACATATGTAAGGTGGTACTTTTCAAAGTTACTCTTAAAAGAAAAACAAACAAACAAAAAAAAAACGGGACCTTAGCATTTGCTTTCTGTTCTCAAGACTTTAGAGCAGGATTGTAAAGTTAAATTATTAAGAATTTTGGACTATTTTTTTTATCATTACCATAAGATCAACAGCTTTGAATGTTACACTCGCTCTGTTACCCCAACATTCTTTGATAAAATCAATTTCTACGACTGGTTTCTTGGCAGTGCATTTGGGTGGGATGTCCGCTACAATATGCGTCGCACATTCGAGCATCTGGCTGACGCTCCCACCCATATGGCGAATTTGGGTAGCCATTGATATCTAGAACAACAGAAAAAATACCATAAAGAGAGGAAGCAGGAAGTAGTGAAATAAGAAATTAAACTTATGACTTAGAAAGATGGCGCACACCTTAGCCACCAAGTTGACATGTTATAAGAATAATCTAATGGAAGAAATCATTCCAGAAGAATTCTCCAATTTATAAATTATTAAGACATTATTAACAAGTTAAATTATTAAGAATTTTGGACTATTTTTTTTATCATTGATCATAAGCAGCCACAGAGAAATACATTACGGCATCAAACATCTGAGATGAAGTGACATCAGAGGTGGACTCATTGAATCAAAAAGAACTATATCGATAAGGACATGAGCCTTGGCTTGCATGTACACTTATTGATCTCAGGGCTCACACCAGAACGATAGAGCTCCTTTTCATACAACAACGTCCAAGTAATACTCAGTTATCAATGAGGAAAACTCCTACAGTTGAAATTATTCACGAAGATGTATATCATGTGATACAGTAAAGTTTTTAAGATACATGGTACTTGTGTTACACAACGTCAATTTTTGATTTGAATTTAAGGCATAGATAGAAATAGGAAAGAGATCTGCTGATACCGATTATTTAAGATTCCTTCAGGTACTCAATTCCATACTTCAGAGAAAAACATCCCAGAAAGCCGGACACCTTCCCGGATTCTTCAGACAGTTGCTTATGTATGGCGTCCAACCTATCAACGTCTTGTGAGCTGAATGTCGGCGGAAGGATGGCCGACCGCCAATCCGTTCTTGAATCCTTGTCCTTACGCTGTAGTGGTTCCGGTAGAATCACTGTGGAATCTGTGTCCGTTTCTTCGTCAGTAAGAGTTATGAGGTTTAACTTCTCCCACTACGCCTCCGTCCTAGGGACAGGGCTGGTTTTCCGCCTGAAAAAACAAACACAAACTTACGTTTCCGGAGTATTAGCTTTTCAGCCTGCTGAGCAACTGCAAAAAGTCGGAGATAGACCGCTTTATGCTTGCGGAGAAAGTGTTACTTTAAATTTGTAGTGTTTCCGTATGTCTTTGCCGTTTGTTTTCACCTTCTGCATCGCTTTTAAAATTGGGAAATAGTTTCAAATTCGGGTTTCAGGTTAGCACTGATTGCCTTCCGCATACCTGCATTATTGTGGCAGAGCAATCAATATTGTTACACGCCAAAGTAATTGACTTCGTTTTAAAAGAGCTGTCCTGAAAATAATAAGTTAATGTAGAGAGATCACTACTGCTAAATGGTGCCGGTGCCCAACTAAGAGTTCCAAAAAAAATCATAAAAACTAGATTCCCTGAAATAGAAAAATAACCAATGATTACTTATGAACCGAAGGTCTCCAAGAAAAAGTACATGTTTTAGAGGCCCTTCACTGGCTATCCTGAGAATGTCAATGACTGAGACAAAAGTTTTACTCAGGGGCCTAATATTTTCCTACACGCAGCAACACTCGTTGCAAACTAATAGTGATTGATGAAACAGTTTGCCAAGAATTACACTGACAGCTCTTGTATAAACTTCCTGTACGTCTCATTTTTAAAGGAAACTTTCCATAATCATGCCCTTAACTAAAACATCCAAAAAGTGTAGCTTCTTCTGCTGTGTTGAAGCTGAATATTATACTTGGCTCTTCACTGAGAAAAAACTATGGCTTATAAACCTATTAGAGGTAAATATGGAACACCACTAATAGTAGTACCTCTACATATAATAATAGCACATATACCTTAGTTATGGTACCTGTACCTCAATTAGGTACAGAGACCTTAGTATGGTTCACAGACCGAGAATCATTAGTTTATTTACGACTATTATAGGTGTTTCCATATTTACCTCTAATAGGTTTATAAACCATAGTTTTTTCTCAGTGTTGGCCTGATGGCACTGATTAGTCATGTCGCTTTCATTACCTGTAAACGATAGTAATAATAAAAGAAGATGAGAGAAAACTTTCCGATTCTTTAAGTTTCGCTTTGAACTCTTCCGGCTTCATTTATTCTTTTCAAAATCACTATCACACACTGAGAAAAAACTATGGCTTATAAACCTATTAGAGGTAAATATGGAACACCACTAATAGTAGTACCTCTACATATAATAATAGCACATATACCTTAGTTATGGTACCTGTACCTCAATTAGGTACAGAGACCTTAGTATGGTTCACAGACCGAGAATCATTAGTTTATTTACGACTATTATAGGTGTTCCATATTTACCTCTAATAGGTTTATAAACCATAGTTTTTTCTCAGTGCAACTCAAAACACCCAAATCACTTACTTACAATGCGGTCTTCTTTACGACGATGCCGACAAAATTAGGAATGATTGGAATGCGGCCCTTCGACATGTATGCACTACAGGTGGTGGCGGAGCCGCCATTCCCAAAAAAATTTGTTTCGTGACGTAGAAGTGTATATCGACGTATCAACGAATGAGAGTGAGCTTACAGTTAGAAGCGCGCTTCCATTGCTTCACGCCGACGTGACCCAACTTTAACACAATTCCCGTATAGCTTTCGATATCTTTTGCTGTGACGTAGTAGGGATCTACATTATTTTCTCCTTTTTCCGCTTGCCTCCTTCTTCGTGTTATCATCGAAAATGAAATCCTCATATCTTCAAGCATATAGCTCTTCTTATAGGCTCCATTAGAATCTGCGGCCGTGTGAGCAAGATATCTGTTTTGAAAGGTGATCATGTCGGGTATGTTTCGAAAGTTCAAACTTTCCCGCTACTAAACGGCCCATGTTACAAAAAATGTTCGTCGTTTTGGGCCTTGAAGTGCTTATAACTTTTTGGAAACTCAATGGATCTGCTGAAACTCTCCCACTTTGTGGGCCCAATTTAGGTGCGTCAGTAGATACCAAGATCGTTGAAATCCGTGCCGTCGTTTGGGCTGCAGTCGACTTCAAAACCGAATCAATTTTCAGATTAAGGGAGTTACGTGTATCCGTGGTTGGCTGCCACCTTTTTGTTTTTTGCCACCAAGCAAACGATGTTAATAGATCCCATAACATATCGAGCAACATGTCGCTCATCCATCATGAGAAGAAAAATGATAGTGGTGATCCCCAAAACTCTAAACTAACTTCAAAACTTTGGGAAACCATTGCGGCCGAATCTTAAAAATACCTTGTTTCTGGGCAGTTTCTGTTTTAAAACTATCTACTAGGTATAGTTTCTCAACTACACAAAATATTCACTTCTAATTCACTCCTTCAGAAAACAATGGCTGTTTCAAACGGTTGAAATGTAAAGATCTTTTACGTACTCGTAAAAACATTATAAAATCTATTCTGGGGCTGTAGTATCTTCTGGAAATGATGTTTCCTATTTCAAGAGGCTCCTCTATTCCAACAAATTCAGGCCCAGGTTTTTGCTCATGTTGGAGGATACCATCCATGGCCTCACTACATTCTAGGCCTTTCCTGCATGAGAGAACTGAGAAAAGTTCCAGTAAAGTTTGCAGAACTTGTTCTGCGTGCGCACTTAAAATTGGAGAAAGACGATGTGTAGACGGAGCAAGTTCCGTAAACGTTGTTGAATATCCTCCTAAAATCGAAAAATTGTATGGCGTTTTTTCGGAAACGAATACCTCTCCGACAATATACTGTAGGTATATCGAGCCTGAGTACCTGCCTCTTTGTCACTTTATGTTCGCGTCCTTCAGTTTAGATTCACGAAAGTATCGGAGAATTTCTTAAATGGAGCTGCATCACAGTTGGATATTAACATGTTGTGTATACGGAAAACAGCGCTATGTCCGCTTTGAGACTGATGACAACCATGTAAATGGTGGGATAAAACAGAGACCTGGATAGGAGCCAGTGATAAAGACAATTAGTGGATGTTTCGTGCTGGGCAGCTGTAAAACTATGCACCGCGTTATGCACACATTTCAGGGAACTGCTAACGCAGCCAACGTGCTGGGGATCAAACTCTCACCTCGACGTTGAAAATGTTTAAATAATGTTTTGTCCACAACGCGAGCTACTCATCAGCATGTTTAAGACATTTTTTTTTCTTCTAAGTTTTTTCCTTTGTTACTTAAAATGAAGGTGGATAGGTTTCACGGAGTGTGCTCTGCAATTACTTGTGAATCACACTGGAAAAAAGTAGCTTGAAACAAATCAAAATCAGCTTCGAAGCAAGCTGGAAAAAATCTTAAATTTGCCGCCAAGAAACGTATAGCTTGAAATAAGCATGGCAGTGTTGCTTGAAATTAGCTACCCGGCGGAATCTTAATTATTTTTCGTTTAATGCTCGGATCCAATACTATATACTGACAGTTTTATTCATTTTTCATAAAATTCCATAACGTAGGGATAAAATGTTACTGATTCTTCGACATGGATCATGTTGAAGTCGTCGTGCGTTGCCGCGGGTTTTGTTCTCGGTTTGCAGCACTGTTAAAATGCGCGGCTTTTGGAGATCTCCTGGAATGACTTGAGAATGTAGGAATGTATAACTTAATGCCCGTGTCGAAAATGAAGACGGAGTGGTTACAATCCAATGGAAACTTAATTCAAGATGTTGGCTGCAAACTTAATTTAAGTCTAATTTTTTCAGCTATTTCCAAGATTCGTGTCATGCTTGAAACCAGGAATCTTGAATCGAGTATACAGTGTCTTGAATCAAGAAACAACTTCTTAGAATTAGCAGCCATGGTGGCTTGATGTAAGACTCAGCAAGTTTGACTCAAGATTTTTGTGCTGCTTAAATCAAGCTAGCAGTTGATCCAAGCTATAAGGTAGCTGCAATTAAGAATCTTGAATCTTGAATTTAGCAAGAAATTGCTTGTTTTAAGATAAAAATTCTTGAATCAAGCTGATTTTTTCTCAAGATTCCGAGACGGCTTCACCGTAGCAGACTTTTTTTTTCCAGTGAAGGTGGATAGGTTTCACGGATTGTGCTCTGCAATTACTTGTGAATCAGGTCGACAGGGAGACCTCAAAATGAGACAGTCAAAGAGGCTGGGAAGGATCTACAAATCAATTCCCGAATTCAGTAACAATGGTGTTCTTTTTTTTTTCAGGGCTCAATTTTGGAGCTCCTCTTATGTTTAATTTTACTCAACACTGAAAAAAAAAGTAGCTTGGATCAAGCTTGATGATTCTTGAATTTGCCGCCAAGAATTTTTTTCATCTTGCTTTAAGCTGACTTTTTCTTGATACAAGAAAACTAATGCTTGGGTTAAGCAAAAAATTAGCTTATATTTACCAGAAAAATTCTTGATTTAAGAAGAAATACTTCTTGGCGGCAAATTTAAGATTCTTTTTTTTTTCAGTGAATGATATACCAGAATTATGAAAAATTGAAAGTCCTGTGTTGACAGTATACATGCCAAACGGAACCTTTGTTCAGCATCTGAGCCCATCAACTCTTTTTTCGACACATTATGATCCGCTGATATGTTTAAACAAGTGGTGCTGGATGAACGGAGTGTCGATAGCCCTATGTGCACTAAAAGATGAATTAGAGAATTACTGATAGTATGAAACTTTTCATAATAGAACCTCTGTCAGTTTTACATACTGAAACTTAATTCATTTTCTCCTCTGTTCGCTTGAAAAATTCACTTCTTTTGCTTTTAGCATTTATTTAATTTAACAACCCATGAGACCCATAAGAAAATATGCACAACAAGACTCACGTCATAATGCACATAGTTCCGTTTGGCAGACAAACGTCCAATTTTATGTTCGGGGCACGGAGTAAAAGCATCCATGAGCGGTTCGGTCGACAAAAAATTGATCGGATGATCGAAAGAATGCAGTTTCTTCGGTGCAAGAGCCCATCAGATCCACATTCTTACTTTCTGAATTCTCTTTCAGTGCGTCCTCGCTGTTGTGATGTTCCTCTGCTGCAATGAATCCGTAGTTCATTTACCCACTTTCAAACTTGGCTCTCGTCTCTGCCGACGAAAGTTGCCAAATAGACTCGTAAATATCCTTGATTGAAGGAACTAAGATCGACGGAAAACGTTTTTACTTGCACTGTCGTTTGTCAATGTTGCATAGCTGATGAGATTTGTGAAATATTTCAAATATATATTTTCTCACAAAGGCAGAAATTACTTAATCACCGCAGTATGATATATGTTTTCTCATCAAAATTTTTCACAGAAAACTGTCTGTGCAACGGAAATTCCTGAAAGTACCCCGCGTACGTGTTACTACATACGACCACTGAATCTTCTTCATCCATGAAATTTGATTTTCTTCTACCCGCATTATTACCTTTTTACTCAATATTATTATTTGTCGTTCAAATGGATAATAATTACGGGGGAAAATACCTAGCACCCTAACACTTCAGGTAAAATAGCACCAACTAAAGGCAGTACTGCTGAGCCCTACATCTATAGGGTTCAGCCCCACTACTTTTAGTTGGCGCTATTTTACCTCCAGTGTTAGGGTTCAGCGCAAAGTTGTTTTTTTCCACGAAACAGGAAGAAATGAAACGAAACTGTTATGAGCAAAATATAAATTTACGTACGTTCAGAATGAATTTCGTTGTTGCCTCTTGCGATTATATTTTCTATAAAATCGATTGTGCTTCTGTTTCAGGTATGGTTGATTCGAGTTCCCTGTCCCACGCTTTAAGGTCAGTCAGTTAGCTCCCTGAAATTATTTTTCAATTCATTTTTTTCCAACTTGTTTTTCTCCTTTTATTATCATTACCATCGAGTTGTACCAAAAAAAAAAAAAAAAAAAAAAAAAAAAAGGATTTTGAAGCCTCTCCGAAGGCGAATCCATGGATTGATCTCTTCGTCACGTGAATCTTTTTGACCCGAACAGTTCGTCGGTTAGCGTCAGATTTAGAGTGAACTATTGAGTGGTGAACTTTCGTAGTTCTTATTCATAGACGACGCAAGCGTTAAGTATTTTCTAACTAAGGTTTCATCCTTAACCTTGAACTGTGATCGAACGCACTGCACTGCTAGACAAGTGCGGAAGCAACGACAACTGCTAGGAAACTTATATCAGAATGTTTAAATTCGTACCTTGTCCAGTGGTCCATTGGCGTTTACTTTGAGATCCTAGCTGTTCATGGCAACAAAGTATGAGGTCCAAGTGGAAACTATATGTACGACAAAACTTGGCGACTCGTTACTCGCCCATAGCCGCGTAGCAAAGTGGCAAAGCTTTCGCGCAGTTGTCAGTTTGGTAGGTCGAGAAAATCTTGAAAGTTTTAATTATCGGATTCGTTTCCTAATACGTTGACCTGTCGCACATCAACCTACAGCCGTGATGGGCGGCCATCACACCGTGACCCCAAACTACACCATGACTTCATCTGGGATACAAGGTCTCGTTCATAACAAAAATATCTCTGGCTATAAGTGAAAGGGAATGGTTAAATAACCCTAATTCATCCGGCTCAAAATCTTTAAATCTTCCGGGGATATGTGGTACCGTTCATAACTATAACATTATCTGGCTCTAAATGAAAGGGATGGTTAAATTAATCTTGATTCATATGGGATACGTGGTTTCGTTCATAACAATAATATTCTCTGGTTGTAAATGAAAGAGGATGGTTAATTAATCTTAATTCATCCGGCTCAAAATCTTTACTACAAGTTTTTCGCTCACGAGAGGTCTTTTTGCACTAATCTGATAATACCGTACGACTCTCGTTAAAAAAATCTCGACGTAATGCGGTGAAGAGTGGCGCAATTTTGGCACAGAGATCCGTGAAAATTGCTCAGCACCGCATCAGCGTCACTCAACCCGCACATTAATCATTATCGCCGCACTAAGGCGGTTTGCTGTGAATGGAAAACGCGCGCGCCCCTTCACGAGGAAGATACCCATCCGAAGAAAAAAAACTTATAGTCAGAGTCGTCGAATAACGGAGCTTTTCTTGTGACAGAACAGTCTCCAGCTTCATATGAATCCTAACATGACGGGCACTTGTCTTGTAGACGCATACGTTGGGAGTTCTGGAAACACATATCGGTTGTTCATGCAAACCAACATGCAGTAAAAAATGTCAGTGTTTATGGTTACGTTGACTCAGTTACTTTTTATAGGTCAGATCAAGCATGTAGTACTGTTTGGTTACGTACGTGTCTGCTTCATGCATATTTAGCTAGGATGTGAGGCGACCTTAAGATACTTCAAATTTGTAAATTCCATTTGTTTTGGATCCCCATTGCTGAATAAATATTTTGCCATTTGTGAAATACCAAGTATGAATTACCGAATGCCTAATCTTAGAGTGTACTAATATGACCGAAAATATGGAAACCATCCTAAAATCTCAAAATGTGTTCTCCACTTCAAACCTTACGATGTCTGATAGCATTAGTCATTTTGACTCATCATCATTATAATGTTAAGATCTCATGGTCTTGACGGAATTCTTACCCTTCTTGACGTTTTTGTTAGATTTTTTACATTAACGGTGAAACAGTAATACAATTATGCAATTAATACCGAAAAATAATTTAATCATAATCTCTTAGGAAATGCGGCAACTTAGTTTCTATGTAAATCTGAAGAACATCTTAATAGTGTTCACGAAAATATTGATGAGCGGATACGCCTCGGCGAGAATGGAGCGAAAGGCAAAGAGGGAACGTGTAACAATTCCTAGAAATGAAGATGATATTTTTTGCAGGAAATTGTTATTTTTGGTGCCTCCAACACATGACGATGTATGTGTATGAGCGAGACCGGACGCTTCGAGCAAGGCAAGACTCACCGAAACCGAGGGAAAACAAGTGTAATGGCTTATTCTTCCAAACACGAGGCCCTGTGATCCCTTAAATTTCCCACCGCGATGCGCGGCCGCACCGTTCGGTTTTAAAAACTTTCGCTCATTATTTTGTTATTCCTCAGAGAAAATTGGCCCTTCGTTACAGGGTTTGAGACGGAGCCACGTTGAGTAAAGTCAAGGTATGGATGTTTACCCTTGGTTTGGACAAAACCGTAATGGTGTTAACGTTTAAGTCACGGCTGAGATTACCTTACAATTAGCTATAAATCTGTGTTAACTAATCTTCGAGAGAGATCGACAATCCGAGTAAGCTTACGTCATATTTGGTACATGGTGAACAGTTACAGCGATATACATAAGGTACAAGGTTTAAATTTTACTAGCCTACAAGTTCGTGGAGATTATAGAAGGCTTTTTCGAATAAGAAAGCACGCAGCCCCTTAAAAAACGATGTTAGATCAGCATTTCGAAAGTGTAGCTTCACACTCCAAGGCAGTGCGTTGAACAACTGTATTGCCGAAAATTTGACATCCTGCTCAGTCCGTCTCAATCGAATCATTTTATTAAGGATGTTCTTATGCCTACTGTTGTAATGATGATTGGGCAGGAGGTCAGAAGGCAAAATAAGAGCACTGGAGATGGCAAATTTCAGGCAATCCCAGATGTACAGGGAGGTTAGGGTAAACAATTTATATTTAACAAAGATCGGGCGGCAGTGTGAGTTATGAGGAAGATTGAAAATGGTTCTGATAATTTTTTTCTGCATGACAAACACTTGATCAACACTAGAGCCTCGCCCCCACAGAAGAAGCCCATATCGCATATGAGACACTATGTGAGCGTGATAGAAAGCGAGACAGCAGCTCAAGGTGGAAATTCTGGAAAGGTTGCGAATGGCCCAAGAGGCCCTTGATAGTTTTGACACAACCATGTCGGTCTGTCGTTGCCACGTTAGACCTGCATCAATATGAATGCCAAGAAATTCTATGGAACTTACCAATTTTACGCTTAAATTATCATCTAACATACAAATGGGTTCTGGCAATGAAGAGGTAGTTCTAGGGGATACAGAATAAAGAATTGCTTGAGTTTTCTTTTGATTGACAAGGGGGCCATTTGCCTCAAACCACATACAGGCCTGCTCATAGACTTCACGAGCTTTTAGCTTAACATCGCCATCTCGAGAGGAACTAGATGAGAGGAATGATATCATCCAAGAGGTAACAAAACTAAATGGTAACTACAATCTATCGATTTAATTTGGAATAGGGCTGTTCAATCGGTTGTCGGTAAGCCACCGAAACAGTTCCGTCAAGAAAAAGTTACGATAAGAGCGCTCTTGCCGATAGCGATCAGAGTTTTCGGAGCTGGCGAAAATAAGCTGTTGCCAATTGTACACCTATTTTACGCGCCGCCGCGCCAGGCAATCTGATAAACCGACACACGGGGCAACAATGTATTAAGTGCGAGCTCTCAAAACACCGATAAGGCCGGCTGTTGTCGATATCATGGCCACTGTCGGTACTGCCGCCAGTTTCAATAAGAGACGATGTCGGTAGTGTTCCGGCAAGAATTCGTTTGAACACCCCTAATTTGGAATATTGAAATTCATGATTTCAATGACCACCCAGAATGAACTCAATCACTCTTCATCTGAGTCTGATTCATCGCCTGGTTTGTAGGCTTTCGCACAGACTTGAACGTGATTGACAGTGAAACCTGGGCTCACAGGAAGAAGATCCGCAACGATAGCAAGTTTCTTTGCCTCATCAATTTCGACGCCCTGAGCCCTGGCCACAGTGGCTTTAAGGTATTGGCGGATAAGAAACTTTATGTAGGCAAAGTTACTTATACGGTTTGCCATACCTTCGTATTTTCGTAGACCCTTATCGTTATCAGCTTTTATTAACAACAGGATACAAGCTCCTGCTAGGTCCTTATATCTGGTAGATGATGCCTCGCCAAGACTGTTGTTAAAACCATAATATTTGTCGTTTTGGATGAGATTCATAGCGATACGGAATTTGCCAAGCTGAGCATTGTAAGTGTGTAACTGGAATAAATTGGCCCAATAAAATTGCTTGTGTAAATTGAGAGCCGTTTTGATACTGGTGTAACTCGTTAAGTTGTGCCACTCTGCTTGCTCTATTGTCAATTTGATACGCAAGCATTTGTTTGGAACAAGAGTCTTCCAATATTCTATCATGGCATGTACATCGATGCTATTTAAATACTCACCAAATGTCAAGTATATGGCCTTAATCAGATCTCTGTCCAAAATCACGTTAAATCCAAACATTTTGCAGCCTTCCGATACTTTCGACAGGAACTCTATGGTACACTCCCCTGTTTTTACCACAGCTAAAACTGTGTGAAGCAACAATTCGGTGCCAAAGTTAGGATGTTAGCGTTTATGTTCATTCATCCCTGCGACTAGAATTAGCATGGCATTTTCAAAACTTCCTGCTCGAATTGCTTCTTCACGACGAGCATTGTCTGCTAAGCCTGTATACAGTTCTTCAACTTTTGCTCGAGAAGTGACACAGAATGGAAGAAAAACTTGGTGGACCGCACACATTGGGGGCATAGACATGTCATAGTATAAACCCGAAATCCATCAAATATGAAAGTTAGCAGTCGAAACTAGTTTCCACAAACGCACTTCGTCAATATTAGTTTTGACAAGTACAGTTCAGAATCAAGCATAGAACTAGCTGTTTTTGCGGCGGGAAACTTAAATTCAACGCATCTCTTACGGTATATGGCGATGTATCAGTGATCGCAATGGAGCCAAAACGAAGTTTTTATTCCTCAAATAAACGCTGCGATAATATCTTACATCCTGTGACGCCCTAGGACTATCGGGCGCCCTGCCATACAAAAATAAGTATTTTCTTGTACAGCACATGAAATACATTTTCAAAATCCTCTTCTCTTGTGCCACTTCCATATACGCAGGCTTGGACCTTAACACCTATGAACTGTTATGTCCTGCCTGCGGACTGGACATGGATGAAATGATGAATCAACAGAATCAGGAAGATGAAGGAATATAACTAATAACACACTGGATGCGAATGGATAAACATTGTATTGCGAAAAGAGATCACAAGAATGCATACACTGGAAAAAAAAAACACATTGGATCCAGAGTCCAGACTCTTAAAATCATCGACAAGAAAAAATACTCTTGATTCAGTCTGATTTAAGCTGAAATCTGATTGAATCAAGAATCCTTCTTCTCGTCAATGTTTTCAAGAGTCTGGACTCAAGATCCATTGGTTTTTTTTCCCAGTGTGTCTCCCTCGAGTCATACTCGACTAACTCAGTACTATGGGAGTAACGAGTAAGTGAATATCACGAATAGCGAATAAAATTAACTCTTTTTTGGGAACAAGAAGAAAACGCACAAAAACGAGCGGCTCATGCCATGACATCAAGTAAAGCCTACAGCTGTAGGTAGGGTTGCATCTACGTGCAAGCTAGGGGCATGACATACCACCAACCTAAACCTACAACAAGTACCCCCATCTATGAACACCGATAAAGCACCGATGGGTGGTGGATGGCACACGCATCATAGAAACAAGGAATTTTGAGAAGATAATGATTTTTTGCTTCTTCACGAAGCGGACCTGCTGAAAAATTATGAATTTCTAGCCGTTCCGGGCGTGTTTCTTCGCGCCCCCCCCCCCCCCCCCCCCCCTGTAACGAGGCAAATCCCTCTTCTCTGCGAAGCAGATCCAGGTCTTCAGAGTCACATACGTCCTCCGGAAAGATCTACCAACGTTACTCGAGGTGCCGGATTTGAGCTCGCCGGGATCCTGGATTCGGGCGCCAATTTTAAAATTGGTTTGGAAGCGGGGAAGAGTAATTAAAATCCTATGTCTCAAATCTAAGGTTCTTGGTTCATTTACAAAAAAACCTCTCAAAAGAATGTCACTCCGTTAGCTAAATTTGTGAGGACCCTACACTCAAAATTGTAATCATAATGATTTACGATGTATAATTCTGGAGATGAACACAAAAGGGAAGCCGAAATGCGACTCAAACCATGCACTTCTAGATTTCTTGGCGCAGGGCGTCATCGACCCGGAACATGGAATGCGACCCGATATCGTTCCCGTTCAATATAGTCAGGCCTCTTTGGATCACTCCCACAAGTAACGTCAATACAGGATCCTTAAATCGGTCCTTCGCAGTACGTAGGGAATGGTCGACCATTACAGCCCCGCAACATCTAGCCTTCAATCACTCGCGGAGCGGTTGGGGGGGAAGGGGGGGGGGGTCCGGGGGTGTAACAATTCTTCGTTTTAAGTTTTTCCCCTTCTTTTGTATTCCAAAAATAGCGACAAATGTGTCACGGCTTGGCGACACCGCGCCGCGACGCCCGGCGAAAGAAGACAGAGGAAGTGAGAATAAAAACTGAAGACAAACCGTACTTCGAACAGTGTTTTCTCTTCATCAAATCCCCCAACTAGATGGGCTTCCACCCACGTATCAATGATGATTTTGTAATACCCTTTTCGTCTTCGTGTTTCTTTTTTATTTCGTAACGAAGTTCAAAAGATGGGATTTATTAAATCACTGACGGTTGTTACTCTGAGTGCTTCAATTTCTATTCTAACATGCACAACCATTATTCACCTTGTGTTCTTCCTCCCTTCCCTGTCGGATACTATGAAGGATTTGAATCTTCAAGAATATCCAAAAGCCGTTTATGTCGAAAATTTTTTCGAAAAATACCAAAAATTCTTGGGTTATGACGCGGAAAATAAGCAGTATTGACGAAAGAATTGTAAAAAAGCGATGTGTGGCTACGCACCTTTATACACGCAGGAAGTGTAAATGTGTCATATGTTGCTTGTTGAAGGTTTAAAAATTGCTGCATTTGGTAGTTTTTTACTCGTAGTTTCTCTCTTAGTTTCTCTCTGATTGAGATTTGATTAAATCTGAAAAAGTTAAATTGGAAATTTTACAGATTTCGAAGAATTAAAACATAAAGAAGTTAAAAGTTCAAAAAGCGCAAGAAAAAATCACTAAAAAAAATCATTGATTTTTGTTTGCTTCTGTCGATGTAGCATTCCCGATATGAGCAATGATTCTAGATTTTGAAGGCTGGCTATCGCATTGTCGTCGACTTCATACTGACAAACAAAAGCGGCATCGCTGCTTGAGTCGAATTTCTACGATTTTTACGCTAATTGCGAGTTAAACGGAGAGACGAGTACGTCGAACAGCCTTTAAAGCCTTTTTCTTTTTTGGCGGGAGGTTGGAATTTCCTGATTCCTATTTATCCTAATTAATTACATTAATTCCTAACTGATCGGTTTATTTTCTACTTTTTCGAACATGTTCAACCCTTACGCCAACCCACAAAACGACACGCAAAGGAAGGTATTTACCTGGCAGTAGTGAAAGAAGCACCTGAGAATTATGACGTTTGGCCATACAATTCGGATGGCCCCGATGATCGATGCTTCGAAGTCGCTCATGAAGAGCCCTGGCATGATTTCGTCCTTCCTTGCTTCCAGCCTTGCCACGCTGATCGCGAAGCGGAGAACCTCCGTATACGCTTCGATTGTCCTATTTGTCATCAGCGCGTGTACGACAGGAATAGCCTGCAACGAGAAATTTTTTTTATTATTGATGACAACGACACTAACTTGCACCCTGCAAAATACTGTTATATTTTATTCCACCCCCGGTTATCATTTACCGCCACCCTCGGGTGGCGTGTAAAGTATATATTATATAGAAAATATGTTGAATCATGTGCGAGTCACTTGTAGTAACTTATTAACGAGCTAAGTAACTAACTATTTAACTAACTAATTAACTAACTAAACGAACCAACCAAGTATCTTCGAGCACCGCGTTGCAACGCGGGCGAACGGGACGGAGCTTCCTTGTTCTAGCCCGCATTCGAGGTACTCTTCAACGCCACGCACGTTGACTATTTCGGGTAAAATAACACGCAAATCGTCAAGGATTTCAGATGTAGACGCATCAAGATACCAATCAAGCAAAGAATCTATGGCCGTCAACAAGTCCAACGTCAACACCATGTTGTACAAACGGAGTCTTCTCGTGACAAAAAATAGAGAATAATGCTAATTGTAGTCAAAAATATCACATTCAGAGCGTAACGTCGACATATCCTACGAAGTAAATAAACAAATCAAAATTAAAAACACATACATCACAGTTACACAGGAGTGCTCAGACAGCAGCAGCAGCGATGGCTAACGGCCGAGGCCGCACGGCTACGGCCACATAGCCATCGGCCAATCAGATTCTAGTGCCAGCTTACGTCCCAATCACACTTCGAGTGCTACGAGACGTTGAAGCAAAAGTCAAGTCACCCGAATCTGGGCCGTTGTTAATCGCTGCCTGTACCAACCTTCCTCGTCTTGATGTTTTTATTCATCGTAATCAAACAATCGATCGTAACGATTATTTTGTATGAATCATTTGAAGTAAGCTATTATACGACCAATCAAGGGACGAAGTAATCGAGTTCTAATCATAATCAAAAGGTATCGATTAATCGGGTAGTAATCGATAGTAGGAATATCCTTAGATCAAACACAATTTCTGGGTAAGTTTACTCAGTAATGGCAGTGCTTTCTCATGGTCGGTCCAATATTTCAGTGGATCTGTGTACCTTTTCTCTTAGGGCAAAGTTATGGATTATTACAACTGCGGTTAGTACACATCAATATATTGTCATCAGCATAGGATGATGTTTCCGTTTGCTTAACTAACGTTTCAGGAGGACCCCAGAACTCAGGTGGCACTCCTGGTACTTTTTTATCGGTTGTATCTATTCACTTTCTTCATTTTTGCATTTTCAGCAGCAGTTTTCAATTCTCGCATAAGAACACACATTCTATTTAAAATTAGTCGAAGCAGTAGAATTCAAAAAATGCATTGTCCTAAAACGGGGATTAAGAATGGTTGCAAAAGGCAAGAGAAGACAAACCTTCTCTTTCTTTGCGAATCTTTTAACTAGGTTCTTCACGGCAAGGTCTAAAATTTTCTTCCCAAAATCCCTCTCCAAACTTAAGTTCCTCAAATGCAACGCAAGACTCGGAGTGAAGCATAATAACCATTGCTTACCAAGGGCGTCGCTCATAGTCTTCCGAGGATCAGGCGGATGAATACCCGCCCCATCGGGATTGTATGGCGGGTTCATTTCAGCCCCTAAAAAAGATAAACAGTGGCGTGGCGTGGCGTGCTTTGCCATTTATCGATTGCTATGCCTTTTAAACTTATGGAAAAGGATCGATAGACAGGGAGTTCGCAGCGAACGCCTTAATAATCGATTCTTTAATTAGGGTTTAAATGGCATAGCAATCGATATATCGCAATTCACGCCACGCTACTGGAGTGAAGGTATAATCCTGCCGCAAGCATAGGTATAGCGTCCGTCAGTTGGGGTAACTTGGGACAGTTTTGAACTTTGAACTAAAATTTCTCTAAAACAAAACAAATAATAAATTGTTAAGGCTCCCATTTGTTGGTCTTAGTTAGTACTCTAAACCTACGCCATCTTTTTTTTTACTTTTTTTTTATTTTTTTTTTTTTAAAAAAATGTTGGTGTCCCCAGTTACCTGAATAGTTGGGGTAACTTGGGACACTAATGTATTTTCAGTGTTTGGCTCATGTTTAATAGTTATCATGTAACTTGGGACAAAAATTTAAGTTTTAAAAAATATATAAAGCCATTTGGCATGAAAAAAGTTACAAAAAGAGAGAAAAATTCAAGAAATAATGTGCATTTTAATAAAAACATTTACAAAAATAAAAAAATAAACCTAAACAAAACGAGCATTAAGTAGGCACTGAAGAAAATTGTTTTCTAGGAAACTTAGGCACTTTGTATTGCGTACTGGCATCCCTCAGACTCATTCCCTTTCTGACCGCCAACACACCTTTCTTGAGATTCCGCTGCGTATAATTTTGATACAGCCTACCACCAACTTGCCGTTTTGGAAGACGAGTCATGATACTAAGACAGATGGAAGAGTACCTAAAACATTAGAAAAATCCTGGTAACCATCCAACTCAGGAAGAGTCTCATAACCGTGTTTAATTCTTATGTAAGTAGGTACATATTTGAGTAGCAGGGGAGAAATCATAGAAAACCCAAAACAAATTACCCAAATTTAGCTCTGCAACGACCAATTTCCATCCATTTCACTTGTTATCACTTGAATAAACGATAAATAATACTATATGGCACTTAGAGGTTATATTGTTGAAGGAATAAAGCTTCAAAAGTACAATAAACAGACATTCATGGGCGTCCCATGTTCGATGGGAAATTGTCCCAAGTTTGCTGACAGCTCTGAAAGATTAAATTTTCCTAAAAATTTCAAATTCATTTAAAAATTTCCAAAAAGAAAAGCTTGGGCCTTCAAGAGGTGCACTTGGATGAGATGATATCAGGTCCCCCAGTTCCAGGTGAATGACCGGCATCTAAATACAATAGACTTTGTGTACAGCATAAAATTCCTCCAAAATAGGTATTCCGACAAATTTGAAAATTTAAAATCACTTACCATTTCAAATTCTCGCACCACGCGTTCTACAGACTCTCCTGGCTTGGGTGTTTGAGGTTAAGGCCTCAGAAATCAAAATATAAACAATGCACGGTTGCCACATCACGATTACGAAAATGGGACAATCTGTCCCAAGTTAGACCGCAGTCCCAAGTTACCCCAACTGACGGTATCACAAACTGAATTAATTTTAGGGGCGTTCCCTCTTTCTTTTCTCAGTTCATCATTTGCTACAACATTGTCAGAGAGCATACGCCTTGGGTTGGTGGGGGGGGGGGGGGGAGGCGTTAGATAAACATAGAATAGAATTAAGAATTGAGAACACACCTTCGATTTTTCAGCCAGAGCTTCTTTCAGTTTCTGGTCTATCATAACTTGTAGCAAATGCTGTTGCTAGAATTGTTGGTACTGATAGTAGGCCATGTTTAGGTACTATGGGTAAGCCATTTGCTGCGGATATGATGGCATCACATTGAATGTCCCATTGAATGAGCAGGCTGCAGTGGGATATGATGGGATGGGATGGAGTGCACTGGAAAAAAAAGTAGCTTGAAACAAATCAAAATCAGCTTGAAGCAAGCTGGAAAAAATCTTAAATTTGCCGCCAAGAAACGTATAGCTTGAAATAAGCATGGCCGTGTTGCTTGAAAATAGCTACCCGGCGGAATCTTAATTATTTTTCGTTTAATGCTCGGATCCAATACTGAAAACTGAAAGTTTTATTCATTTTTCATAAAATTCCGTAACGTAGGGATAAAACTCTACTGATTCTTCGACATGGATCATGTTGAAGTCGTCGTGCGTTGCCGCGGCTTTTCTCGGTTTACAGCACTGTTAAAATGCGCGGCTTTTGGAGATCTCCTGGAATGACTTGAGAATGTAGGAATGTATAACTTAATGCCCGTGTCGAAAATGAAGACGGAGTGGTTACAATCCAATGGAAACTTAATTCAAGAAGTTGGCTGCAAACTTAATTTAAGTCTAATTTTTTCAGCTATTTCCAAGATTCCTGTCATGCTTGAAACCAGGAATCTTGAACCGAGTATAAATTATCTTGAATCAAGAAACAACTTCTTAGAATTAGCAGCCATGGTGGCTTGATGTGAGACTCAGCAAGTTTGACTCAAGATTTTTGTGCTGCTTAAATCAAGCTAGCAGGTGATCCAAGCTATAAGGTAGCTGCAATTAAGAATCTCGAATCTTGAATTTAGCAATAAATTGCTTGTTTTAAGATGAAAATTCTTGAATCAAGCTGATTTTTTCTCAAGATTCCGAGACGGCTTGACCGTAGCAGACTTTTTTTTTCCAGTGTGGTAGGCTGCAGTCCCGATACGTATATCATTTGAGTGTCAGCTGTAGCCCATCCTCATTTAGGCATCCAGGTATAGCTTCAAGCATTGAAGTTGAAACGACAAAGGAAGGATTGCATAAATGCTCGAAACAACTTCTCTTAAATTCTGAAGTTCTAATCGCGGCTGATCCCAACGACTTCATTTAGAAATACATTTGTTTACTGAAAATTTGTTTTACTGAAAAGTCGAATTTTTGATATTTCCGCCTGGCGCTCACAATAATTTGCCGTCTCTGATTTTTAAGGCGCTAGATGGCATGGTGGTGCTTTTCAATTGTATTTAAGTTCTATTCTCTCAAATTTGCATGAATGATTGCATCAGCAGGTAGTTTCATGGTGAGAGGAAAAGTATTTTTGGAGATTTGTTGGAACTGAATACTTTGAACAATTGGTGAAGTTATACAGACGTTTAGTCATTCATAATATTCATTCGATTTTGAGTGAAAAGCAGAGTTAACGAGGGGGATTAAATCTTAAATCAGAATCGTTGTTCAAAATTCCAGGAGAGTTCCTGATTTGTGCTTTTTCTAGAACCACACTTAAAGTTTCAAAGAGACACTTAATTTAGTAAAAACGTAACATTCAATATTTAGCTGAAAATCAAACTACGAAGGACATTATCTATTTTATATTTGAGGATGTTTATTTTTTGCCCATGCCTACCAGGCATTGGGGCCCCTTGCTTCAGCAGTAATTTGCTGAATGACGTCCTGTCCGCACGTACAGGATATACAAACATATTACATTTTTAAGAAATTCTAAGGGCACTCTGGCATCAATTGGGTTTTGGAGCCAAGACTGACAAATGATACCCACTGAGTCGTTGTCATCAACAAAGGTCACTGTACCTACATTACCTTTCCTTGGAAGTAAAAGGAAAAGAATGGATACCTTCTCATTTTAAATGCTGAAAGAAGATCATCAAAGCATCCAAAATTTGAGTGAAGCATACGTCTGAAAATTTTTAATTCATTAAATATCCTTACCCAAACACACACACCCACACCCTCACACAGGTAAACAGGTTGACCTGTGCTGGAAGTGGGAGCATCAAAACAGTAGGTAAACTTACCGGTTCCATTTGTCTTTGTTAATTGGAGTATTCTTTCAGCCCTGGAGGCTGGCTGATGAAAGTCCTTCCGTTTAGACATAGCACAATTTTTACGAACTCACAACAGAAAAACACGTGCGGCGGTAGCGAGACGAAGACCGCTCTTCAGTTGGTTACGAAGTTGAGCTTAGGTTAGCTGCCGCTCGCCGGTTAACGCCGCGAAGAGGTCGTCTCTTTAAAGCGATAACGGCAACGTGGATATGTTGTTCCACTCTATGCCGCCAGGAGCGCCGTTCGTGACCCCACAACCGGTGACCTGATATCACACAATTCCGTATCATCGTTTGGCCCCTTTAGTGGGGCCAAAATTTTAATTTCATAAAACTTCATGGAGCTACAAGAAATTAAGTCCAGAAGCGATTTCAAGCGGTTTCGGTTGTGGGGACACTGGATGTGGCCCCATAACTATTGCCGGCCCCACAGCCCTGGACAGAATCTTGAGAATTGGCCCCATAACCATTGCCATACGATCGCACCCACACACACACCCTTCCCCTCCCCAATATACGCTATGGAACAGTTGAACAGGTAGAAGAAAATTGAAGATCATGAATAAGAAGGAAGTGACAAAGTAAACCTGCAGACTTGGATTAAGATTCCTAGTTTACTCTAATGTATACGACGTAGCCTGTTTTAAAAGGCAACAGGCAATCTTTGTATTTTATCTCACTAAAAGGAATAATTGGCAAATCGGACAGTTCCTCCAGTTGAAAGCACTACATTCTTCAAGATTTTTGAAGAAGTTGAGAATATCGGGAAGATGAATGGTGTTGTGAAAATTGTGCGTTAAGATATTCCTGCCATGGACTGCTTTACAACTTTCATTGAATTGAATGAGATAAGGAGACGCGGTATCTTTGTACTTCTTACATAGTACAAGATTCAGTAATATTCTGCAGGCAGCAAACAACAGAAGAACATTTCCCTGACTAGGTTTACTAAAAATATCATGAAAAACAAAAGGAAAAATATAGCACATGAAACGGCAAAATTCCGTTGCTTTCCTACGTTTTACATCTTCAAGCCCTTTGATTTTACGCACAAAATCAGAAAGAATCTGCTTTTCGAACAAAAGCAGTCCATCTGAAACTTGAGATATAATATTTACAGGCAAGCGACATGGATTTTTTTGTCTTTTTGCAAAGAATGAGTAGAGTTTTACAAACAACGACGCATTACAGATGAATGTCGTCCAATGGGAAATGATTTTGGAAATCTATGTTAGACTAGCGAAGGAGAGGTGTTTCTCCATCGTGAAAGTTTCTATCTTTCCTTTGAAGAAAACGCGCAGGAGATGTCCAGGGAGCACTTATTATTTCAGGGAGATAAACTCTGTTGTACCCCAAGGAATGTTTTCCCTCTATGTTTACACTTGGTACATGAACAGTAGCCAGTGTGCCCTGCTGTACACAATGTGTACGATTTGGCTGGACTGTCTAATGCAGAACCTTTTTAAATGAACTTGCAGGTTTTTCCTTTCCACTGAACATCACCCTTAGTCAGTGAATTGATTTCCTCAGTGAGGTCGTGAAAGAAGTATCTAACTTTAAGGTTTTATGTTTCTGTTAAGGCTGTCACGTTAATGATTTGGTTGACACTATGATTAAATGTATCGTTAAATAAATTTACATTAAATATGTATACAAAATTCCATTGAATAAAAAATTAAGATAGGCACTGCGGGAGCAAACCACACAACATATGCTAGAAGCTCTATTGTGCTGCAATAGGTTTTTTATTGCTTGCTTCATACTCTCTCATTTGGAGAAAGTAATCAGATAGAGAGAGCATCACTGAACGTCACTGTATCAGCTGAAAGACTAAAACTGAGATCGATGGAGCTGAAACTGAAATTATTGGTCTAACGAGCAGTTCACTGGTGGAATTATTTGGATTGCATTAGGCAAAAAGGAACCATATAATTGGTAGGGAAACCCTATACCAGTGGTTCCTTTCTGTGTAGTCCCTTCGTTCTTTTCTTTCTCCATCTCTCTCTACTCCATTTTCTGCCTTTGTTCTCTCACTTTGGTTATTTTTTCTGGTGCAAACCAAAGAAGTTATTTTTTTTTTAATTCTATTAAAAATTTTTTTTTTTATTTTTTTTTTTTTAAATAAAACCATCACACCCCTTTTATGGACTTTCAAAAGGCTTGATATTGGCAGTACTGTTTTAAGAATCAAAGAATCCAAGGGTAATTACTAAATTAAATCATTAATTTCGAGAACGAATTTATAACGAGAAAACAAAAATAGGAAACAGAAGAACACCTAAACATCTTACATGCAATTAGAAATATAATACTAATTGTTTTTAATGATTTACCTTCGACAGAATGGGACTTCCTTTTTCTTTTACTAGTAATTGTTTGGCTTCTAATGAGATCCTTTCTTATTTTATAATACACATCTAACAGTCTACCTCCGGCAGGCTGCGCCTGGAAGTTGACCACGCGATACTTACAGTGTACCAAATATCATAGTCTTCGTCTAAAAACAGCCGTCGAAGTAATTTCTGCAACTCTATTAACCACCCAGAATTTATTGAGTAGTCTTTAGATTCGCTAAGTTCTTTACATACAGCAGGTTTGCCAAAACAGCTTTTGTTGTTTGTCAGTCAGAATTGTTTTCAAGCTGTAAGAATGGAAGACAGCTTTCCCTTTTAGATCTTCAAGCAGAAACACTTGTATACTTCTGTGGCCTCTTATCGTTGTATCGTTGTCTTCCTGATTCGCAAACGTACCGAACACATTTTTCTTGGGACATGCTTTGTCCTTCTCTTTGTCCAATTGTTGTTGTTGGACGCGCGGACTGCGCCGCTGAGAGAAGACTTTGGACGCAGTCTTGTTTTCACTTCTTTCTTCCGTTTCCTGCACCGGGTGCGAGCCGGTGACATAATTTTATGCTGCTCAGTTTGAAAAACTGAGCCAGCCCAGCTCTGAAAAGAGAGACGTAATAGGAAGTCTTGATTAATGTATCATAGTGATAAAATGAAGAAAATTCTAGCAATATAGCATGATACACTACTGACATTAATGGCACGGTGTTCTTAACAGTGGTAGTTGCTGTCATGTAAAGTGAGGGATGTTAAGTTTTGTAGCCTTCCCATTTTACAAATTTGCCTTCCCATTTCAAAAACCCTTTTTTTTCCCTCCAAATTTTACAGTAAGAGATTGAAATTCAACACTGTAGTAGCACTTGCGCGGTCAAACTGCAAGAACCTTGAATCACAATAGTGCAACTTTGCAGACTTCCAGTAATGATTTATTTCTTAAATCGAAAAATACTCAACATCATTGGTTGAAAACCTTCCGAATTTTTTTCCTTTACATGAAGAATATCCTGTGAAAATTTCAAGCAATCAGTACGTGAGGCACGTTAAAAAATACTCACTTGCTTCCAGCCACTGACGTTTTTTTGGGCCTTCCCGCAAGCGTTTAGTCTTGTGGCTAAGGTAGACCACATTCGGTCCCCCAACTCTTTCCCTTGGGGGCCTGGCCCGATGCCATGCTTGGCAAAGTACGAGTGTTCTGTCATGTAGTCAATCAGGACAGCTTTTTGGCGGTCGTCAATTCTTTGACGCTGTTGAGATACTGCTGCCATGCTGAAAATATGAAGAACTCCATTCAAAACAAGGTTTTCTGACACACTTTAAAAATGGATAAATTTATTTGATGTGAACGTTTTGGTACGGACAACGATAATTTACAGCCTAAAGTTTCGGAATAGAGAGAACAAGTCAGAGCCACTGAGACATATCAACTGTGGGAAGATCTAGTTGTTTACATGCTCAGAGTGCATAGAGATTCAGAACATTTTTAAAAAATTGTTACCGTTACATAATACCATGAGTCACAGGTTCCAAAAAGATTAAAAATGGGTTTATTGGCTGATGTAAGGACAGGAAGAACTGTAATTTCTACTTTTCGCCTCTTTAATATTCTGATATGAATACCATTAAATATATTGATTTAGAAAGTATGTAAATTTTAAGGCAGGCTCTGTTCAGACAGGAACACCAATTTTCTCTGAATGCAGGCAAGGCTTCAGGGAAAACATTCATCAGAAAGCGAGGCTCAAATCAGTCGTACTCTCTTCAAATAATTCAATCGTGAGAGGTAGAAAAGAAAAGACTTCCTTCAAATTTCAGGGTCTGGCTGAAAAATGCAACCATAAGCACTTCTCTTTCTTATTAACATCATGAGAAGTAAACGCATGCAAATAGTTGAATGAAAACTTCATACGCTAATACAATAATACCTCCATAAACCCTTCGACTATGTCGCGACCTCTCGACATAAATGCAAATATAAGTAATGACAAATACTTACTGTAGTTAGGGTAATCCAAATTAACTAATTTTTGTTTTTTGTAAAGAAGACAATCCACTTAAACTTAAACAACAACACTATCTCACTATCACTTTTAGGTTGGCCGCGGAAATGTGAAATGTAAACAACACGTAATGTCATGGCCGCTCATTGCTACTTTTTGATTGGTTGAAAAACAGAAATGGCTGAAGAAAAATTGCAAAATTTCTCAATGCACAACGGCAACGTTGTGGCCCTATCCAATCCATTGGAATAGATTATTAGTCCAATCTATTCGGCTTGAAAACTTTCAACGATCACTCAAATCTTATCCGATCGATACGATATAGCGCTATCTATTCGTTTTTCGGCGATTTCAACAATCGGCCCGCTGGTTTATTATTTTCAAACGGATTATCAATATTCATTTCTTGTACCAAACTTGATACGCTCATCTAAACTTGATGCTCTGTTACAGGGAACCCTGCCTCACCACACAGCATAATCCATTTGACAAGCAACTGTTCATTTTTTTCAGTGAGCACACATGTCGGGTCTTTTTTGGATGTTAGGGGCGGATTGATTACCTTTTAGTTTGGCGTAGAAGGTTGATTTAGGAATTTTGAACTCTTTGGCAGCCGCCGAGACCTCTTTGGATTCATTCTGGACTTATTTCTTTTCCTAGACAAGAAACGTCCTTTTAAGCAAGATGAGCTAATATTCTAATATGACTCCTTACTCAAGCTGCAGTATCGTAAGGAATTAAAATCAACGACTAAAATATGTTGAGAGAAAATGGAGTGGACATACCAATTTAACGTCATCTTTTGTTCCCAAAATTGGATACATGGAGAAATATACATGAATGGATGTATTTTTTCGCTATACTCATTCAGTCTCTTGTCCATAGTTTCAAGCCAGAACTTCTCAATAGTTGCATAGGGCTTAAGCTGAGTTTTCAAAAATGTAAGTTGCTCAGATTTGTTGGCTAATTTTGCAGCTACGAGCTGGTTCTGGAAACATGAAAAACATGAAGATCAAGAAGTGGAAGAAAAAAAATCAAAGAAGCACGAAATGAACAATTAACACAGTAACATTGTTGATTGAATTAGGCGGGAGAAAACTGACGGCTTAAGCTTCCCTCACTTTTCGTAGTTCGCAATGGCGGCACTTGTTGCGCTTCCCAGTTGACTCGCGAGACTTGGCACTAGCACCAGAGGCAGAGGCGTCATCATTTTTGCACGCATTTGAATTCGGACGTCACAATTCCGGAAACTTGTGTTCCCATTTTTAAATAAAACCCGCGACAATTTAACTATATTATGAAACTTCAACGAGATTTGACGGAATTATAATTAGGAAGAGAAAAGATCTGCAAGTCAGCATTTTCCGTTACCGAGGTCTGTGAGGAAAAAACCTCAGCCCTGGGAACTGAATTCCTTCACCTTGGCGGACGGAGGTCCGATTTCGGGCGTTAGTCTGGCGGTCTGATCCTTTCGTCCGGTGAATCAAACGTTCAGTTCTCACGCGCGCCTGAAGTTTGAGCAACGAAACCCTTCAGTTCACCTACCCGAGGGATTTTTCTCCGTGAGAAAGAGTATAAAGAAGAAGGGCCATTCGCTGGAAATTATTGCATGTGTAGTTCTCTGTAATGTAAATTCTGGAAAGATATTGCACCTTCAAAGTTTTGACGCAATTCTCTAATTTTTAACGGTAAACGATCTAGTTTTCTGCCACTGAGACATTTCCAGATACTGGCGCATTTACCTTACTGCATTTTTGCTGTTGAGGAGGTACTGAATTTCTTGGGAAGGTACTGAAAAACTACTGATTTTTGGCCAGTCTGTTTTGTTTTATGTTATTTTATTTTTTTTTATTGTTTTATTACCGCATTAAATTAGTACAAAGAAGACGTTTTCATACAATAAATGTAGTAAGAGGAGATAAAGAAAATGCTACTAAGGGTATATGAAAAGAAAAAAAGTACATAGGCCTCTAAAAGAGATTGGAGGCTAGGCGTTGAAGGGCAGGACTTCCATTGAGCAAAGGAAGATTTAGGATCCTCTTGCGGCCCCGGGAATTGCCGGTTGGCATGCATCGGATAGGGCGATTTCGGCAAGGGTCTTCTTCTCGGCAGTCACAATTGAGGAAAGGTAGTTTCCAATCAGTGACCAGCTCTCTTTAGAGTGGATGATTTAACTTCTGGAAGGACTTGATAGTGAAAGTCCGTTTTAGTAGACACCCTGTATCTAAATAATCGCACATGTCTACGATTGAGATGAAGCAAAGCAGTAAAGCTCTCTGGCGGACGGACGGAAAGTGAGGAGGCACCTCAACTCCTGCCGGGGGCGTCAGAGGGCGCCAAGGTGTGCGTGGAAGGCGTCGCGGCGCTGCCTGGCGTCGGAAGGAGCGCAGGCGTGCGTGGGGTTGGCGGCACGGGCTCGGGCACGGGGTGTGTCGCCGCCCCGCGCCGCCGAGCCGGAGCTCAGTTGTGGTGCCTGCGTCAGGGCGACATGACAGAGCTTTCAGTGTCGGGAGTATCCTCGAAATCCGAGACCGGCTCGGCGTCGCGATATGGCCAAATCAGACTCAGGTACGCCCCAGCCACCTCCTTCGCCTTTCTCCTGTCTCGAAGCCCCCCGCCGAATCCCTGTAACACCTCCCTGAACCGCCCGCTCCCGGCCGAGCTCCGTCGTCCCCGAAATTATCGAGTTCCGGCCAGTTCGCTCCCACTCCAAGACGTGCTCTAACCGTCGGTATCCTTGGGTTTCAGTCTGGAAACGAGGTCCCTGAAAAATCGTCGATGTTGTTCGGGATCCGCATTTCCTGAAATCAAGGTCCGGCGTTCCCGGAATTTTCGAGTTCCGGCCAGTTCGCTCCTACTCCAAGACGTGCTCTAACCGGAGGCATCCTTTGGTTTCAGTCTGGGAACGAGGTCTCTGAAAAATCGTCGATTTTGTTCGGGATTCGCATTTCCTGAAATCAAGGTCCGGCGTTCCCGGACTTGTCGAGTTCCGGCTAGTTCGCTCCCACTCGATGACGTGCTCTAACCGTAGGCAGCCTTGGGTTTTAGTCTGGAAACGAGGTCCCTGAAAAATCGTCGATTTCGTTTCCTGAATTTAGTCCAGCCTTGTTCCTGGAAATCTAAATATCCAACCTGGATCTGCTTGGGATTACAGTCGCTTCATTCGACGTGCTCCAGCCTGGAGCTGTAACCGTGGGCATCGTCGGGTTTTGGTCTGGAAATGCGATCGCCGGGACTGAGTAGATTTTTTTGGATTAGAACTCCCTAAAACCGTGGGAATGCGGAAATCCTGAAAGTAAATAATTTCCGACCCGCAATTGCAACCTATTGAGTTGCGGTCTGGAATCGTGACTCCTGAGTCTGTAACGCTCCAGAGCGGAAATGATACGGGAACATAAGGATTTCCAGTCGAAATGCTTATTTTTTTTTAGATTTTTTGAGTCACCAGCTTTAATTGAGAATCTTCATGAACGTCGAGTTTCCACACGGGATCGTAGATGATTGAATATTTCAACTCGGAAATGACGTAATTTATTTCCAACCAGAATCTGCATTTTCCAGAGTCATCCTCACTGATCGACCGGAAATACTCGTAGTGACTACCAGAATTTTTGGTTTCTCATGTATCCGGCGTTTCTAGATTTCCAGCTGGAAGTGCGAAACCCAAGATCGTCAGGGCACGGCTTGGGAGTTGAACACTCCCTCTCGCCCCCCCCCCCCCCCCCATTTCCGGATTCTCGTCCGGGAGCGGTATTTCTGGAAGTGCCATTTCAGGAATAATTTAAGTCAGCCTGAAATGCCGGTTTCTCTCCAATTCCCAGCCTGTACTAAACCATTCGCGCGCCAACTGCACAACCTCTGTGAAAAAGGAATGATGTAGTGTGGGCTCTGGGTGTATTTGCGTTTGAAATATAGATTCGAAGCTCTTCAACTTTTATAATTTGAGAATTTTTCTTATTCAGTTTTTTTTCATTCCCTCTTCATTAGTGGTGTTAAAATTTGCGTATATTTCAGCAACAATATTATTTATCTCATGAACAAATTACAAATCGAAGTAAATATAATAATTTGAATTCGAAATCAAGCGATAAAAGACCGTGGTATTTACCGTAGAAGTGATCTATTCTCTGACCAAATTATCTCGATTCAAGTAACGATGTGGTTACCTCGGAAAGAACATGTTAATATGCGCCGGTTAATCAATAGTCTCTTGATATAGGAGTGACCCAAAAGTTGGAGGATATATTGTTTTAAAGCGATTGATGATATATTTACAGCTGAAGCTATAAAACACAGTCAATTGAACAGAACAAGTTCGCGTGTACTCTCGTAACATTTTTGGGGCTAATGCTGTTAGTTTATTTTAATGTGGTCCCGAGCACGCAAGTAACCAGATATTCGGAGAATGTTTTCACGGTAATGACAGTGGAAAGGTCGAGAATGTGTCCTAATTTTAGACTGAAAAAAATCATTATGTTACGAATTCGAGTCCCAATTTTGTTTACATGCAACGAGAACCATGACTTCTTTTAACTCATTTGTTATTCGAACCTGATGTGAGATGACGTTCGGTGGAATTTACTATACACTTGTTCTCATATTCATCAATTAGGAAGTAAATGCAGATTATTTCAGCGCCTGTATATATTAAGTCATGAAACACACGGATCTTTGGGACGGATTATCATTATACTTACCCGCATAAAGTCGTAAATGTGGATTATAGCCACTATAGCACTAAACTTATGAACCAAATCTGAGGTAGCTGTACACGAATAACTGAAAGACTAGCTGAGTAAAGCAACTAATCAAACTTTCATTGTAAATGAACCTCACCTCTTTTCAATTAAGAGCCTGATCAGTGATCATAGGCAAACGAGGTAATCAGCTTTAAATGAGCCTCATAATCTAATTCTACTGGAATGCGGTTATAGCATATTATCAGCTAACGCCTGTATTCGAATCTCCCGTACATGGGTAGTTCATAGAATCACACTTAAACTTCAATACGTATCAAAAAAGTTAGGGATGGAGTGACCGATAATGAAAACTACATTAAAGACTCATTCATACTATTTTTAATTTCTACCTCTCATATTTTCATTGAAAACAATCCAGTCTTTTCAATTGTAACCAAAATTTGTACTAGGTATTTCGACTCAGTGCATACTAAAAATGACTGTAAGTAGTGTATTTCCTTTACAAAATAATTACACTAAAATATATTGGTAACATCTAAGGCTCTCGCGAGATATTTATTCAATGACATTTGAAGTGATGAAAATGTTATGCGTCAGAAAACAACCGTTACTAAAGAAATGCCCAAAATCATCCATTACGATTGGAACCTTCTGTCCAAATTAACGATAAACGTTCCCTCGTCTTTTTTTTAGAGATGGCGAAAGTGCAATACGACGTATGTATCTCCGTTGCAGTGTTTCATATCTTCCGCTCATATTTTATTTATTTATTTTTGAGGAGCAACGAGCCCAAATAGCCTAAAATTTTTACCCAATATTTTACTCACAGAAGAGAAAAGTCAAGGCGGTTCTCTAGAAATAATGTTGAATACTTTTCCGAAGAAAAAATGAAGTATAATGGGAAGTCTGCAACGTCCCGAGGGGAAAATATGTGGTTTCGCACTTGGGCAATCATATCTGAACCAAGAATTACTTTAAATCATACTTCTACGCAATTTATTTATTTTTCCATCAAACATAAACGGGCTACACACAGGGTGACAAGCATCAGGATTTTCCCGATTCTATCAGGATTTGAGGTCAATCAGGATTTAATCCTGATTTCATCAGGATTTGAGGAAAAATCGGTAGTAAAATCAGGATTGGAGAAAAGTTAGCTGTCCGATCGGATTTTTTGTGATTTCGCATACGCTTACGCAGAAATTTTAATTTTTCTCTGTCAAAACTCAGGATTTGATCAGGATTTTGAAAAATTATGAAATCAAGATTTAGCGGTTAAAAATCAGGATTTCCGTGAATGAAAAAAACAAACTAAGACACCCTGTACACAGTTCATTAAAGGGTTGGCCGAATTATGCCGAGATCCAAGTGTTTTCACAGCTTGATACGGTATTGTTACCCTTTGATTCTGATCACGTCATGGTAAAGAAGCAGGATCGTCCAGACGAATAATTCTAAACAGTTGATATATTCTCCATAAGTTTGGATTTCGGCATTTTCGTGGAGCCTCGAGTGTGAATTCGTGATGAAGTTGTAACGCTCTCTGTTTATACAAGTAAAGACTCTCGTCGAGCATCGAGGTTGTAGCAGCTGTGGCGGGCCATGCCTTGACTGATAAAACAGTTCTCGAATGTTTTATTTCCCTATCTGGAGAATCAATATCCTCTTCCCACCTGTTTGTTTCTTTATCGTCTTATTTTTACCTCAAGAAACTCTGTCTTGAGTTTCTCCGAACTGCGGCTCAGTCGCTTTCTCTCCCTGTTTTCCTCCTTTAATTTTCGTTGGTTTTACTAACCATTGGTTTTTTTTTTGGAATCTATGAATATCTATCTACATCCTGCCCAATTTTTGATCCGAACCATCTGCTAATAACGATTTTCAGTGCAATTGGTGCGACTTCTGACCACGTTTTTCGTCGTTGCTCTCACTTGTGATTCAAGGCATACACGGGCAGAACCAGGCTCTACGTTTGTATAAAACTTGCCGCCTTGTGTGTGAAGTGTTTCTTGACTCTATAAGTTTCCGTCGAATCTCCGCTGCTTTTCAATTTTTTCAACCGGTCTTACATCGTGCAGTGCCGACAGTTGTTATCTCTCACGTGTGTTCAATCAGTGCGCGCTGAAATTTAACTAACCTCTCTGGAAGTGAGTTTTACCTCGAATACTATAAGTGTTGTCCGATGGATGTCCACACCAGGTTTTAGGTGTTAGTTGTAGTTTTCATGGATAAGCAACTATGTACTTGTATTTTGTGTCTCCCTGTATGTGCACCAATTTTTTATCGTTGTAAACGTTGGTATCCTCTTCCTTGTTTTTTTGTTGTTTTTTTAAATATTTTGGCGAGAGTTGAGGGAGTCTTGCTTCATCGGGGAAACGTATCTAAAGCTCATAGCGAATGTGCAAAGCTGAATGGAGATTCAAAAGTCTCCATAGGAGTCCCGTTTTCCCTTTTATTTTCAAGTCCACCTTGGAAAGTTTCGTTGGTATTTTCTATGTACTTTTCATCACTCCGCGAGCACTTTTCTGTTTTATATTCAAAGAATATATTCCGGAGTATAGTAGAGAACAAGAGTGTATAAAAATATCTTGAGGACTATTAGAGGGTACAAGTACATGAATTGCATTTTCAGGTAGAAAGAAGCTTTCACCAGAGACACATGTTTTACAGGGTACATTTTCCACCCGATTCCAAATTTACATTATTTTTCCGTCCTTAGATACAGCCCTATGTGTGCCCTGTCTCTCTTTAAAACTTCCTGAAAATCAGTCAAACTTCCACCATTACTTTCTCTGATTAATAGAATAATTACTAGAATGACACGTTATCCTGCAGAACCTCCACCTAGTTCCCTCGAAAAAAGAATTGTTTGCATTTCGATGTTTTTGCATCCAACTTATTATCGTATTTTCAGTGCACACGTAAGTGTCAATTGAAATTTAAGACCCACATAATTAGTAAGAGTTAAAATGACCATTAAAACTTTGTACATACGGTAAACTCCTTTTTTGTCACGTATGAGCCAAATGCATGCGCTCATACTTCCTTCATGTCAGAATATATGTATTTTATATGTAAATATCTATTACATGTCGTGCACCGTTTTTTCAAGGTAACACACTACATCGTGCATGATTGGAAATTGAGATGAAAAACGCGACCGTACATCAGATGTACGCCCCCGTCTTAGAAATGGACTGCATTTTGCAATTTAGAGCTATAAATTCTGGTTCATCTGAATAAACACTTATGTGCATGGGGAAGCTAATGGAATGTACGTTGTTCCTAAACCGGACCAGAATTCATAGTTCCTAATTTCAAAATGGAGTCCAAATTATATTCGCCTAATGTCAATGAAATTAACCAATGGTTACATTCATTCATTGAATCATAGGAACTATCATTCCTTGCTCTTACTATGTTTTGAATCTTGTATAGCATGTAAAAATACAAAAATGTGAAAATGTTAAATACAAAGCTCTCCAGCGGGAACTCTTCAAAATAGTTTATTTTTCTGCAGTACAATATTCCAGTCGGCAATATTTATGAGAATTTATATTTTTCATTCCAATAACTGCTCCTGGACTTCTATGTCCTAGGGACGAAAGCTTAAACAAACTATTAAAATCGATAGAGGAAAATGAACAGACTGAGGAAATAACTGACACATGCTAAAAATACCAATGAAGGTGCGTGATCAGTATGCGTGACACAGTGTGGGGGGGCAAGAAGTCAGCCAAAATTTCCTGAAATTATCCACGGACTCGCTAGATTGTTTTTCAGTGTCCACCTTAAAAGCAAACATAAAAAACTCCACCTGACAAGTGGAATTGTTTTAAGAACACAGGAATCAGTTTTCACGACTGGAAGTTCAAATAATTGAACGATTCGGTGGCGTGCTCGATCACTTTGTGCTAGTGTTCTGCGAGCTTGAACTTTGAGGGTTTTCAGCCTCGCCTGAGCGTGTTTTTATTGGTTCCCCCTTTCCTTTTGAGCATATCGCACAAACATCAATTTCCATGGTCGAGTCTCGAAACTTGCAAGAACTGCAATAACGAAGCTGGGGAAGTATATGCTTCTTTTCTTCGCCTTAATTACGAGGAGAAGCTGCACAATTATAAGAGCTTCGATCCTGCTCGGTGTCTAATTAAGATGCCTTTGTGACTCTGGTCCGGGGTCGGGGCTGCCTCACCATCAGTGGCGTGGCGTGCTTTGCGATATATCGATCGATACGCCACTCAAACCTATGATAAAATATCGATTATTAGGGTGTTCGCAGCGAACACCTTAGTAATCGATTCTTTACCGTAGCTTCAAATGGCGATATATCGATAATCGATCATTCACGCCACGCCACTGCTCACCATTTTCCAGAATTGGCCTGTTTCCTTCGTTTGACGGGATGCAGACGAACCCTTTCCTAAGCCGGCAACTCCGACGAGTCCTCCATCGGGACAGACGCTCGGGTCCCTTTGATGTGTAAAACTATTCTTCGCGAAACGGGGATTGAAATCGATCAGCACAGGAGTCAAGTGGCGCCAGTGACCTTAATTGACTAGGTCCTCGGAGTAAATGATGTCTTGCTAAGGCAGAATGCCGAATGAATCTGCAAAATTCTCAGCGAGTTTCGTGATTACTTTTTCCTCGACTTTTTAAGAGGTTTTCTTGTCAATGCTTCAGTTGCGCTAGTCACAGAATCGTGTTTGAGGTGTTAAGAGGGTTTACTCAAAAGTAAGTTTTCATATTTTTTTCCGAAAGAATCTTGGATAAAGCAAATCTCTGACAAGGTTTTTGTGAGTTATACTTTCAGCTTTCTAATGAGCTAGAGTTTTTTAAATTTGGTCAGTGACCTTAATTGCGACTAGGTCCTTGGAGTAAATGATGTCTTGCTAATTGTCTTGATGTCGTGAGTCATGCGGGTATAACGGGTGGCGGTTCTAAACTGAGGGAGAATATGATGGACCAATACTGTATAGTATACCACTTGTCTCCATTGCATCCACCCAATAGATCGCTCTGTTTACCGTTTGTCAGCTTTGTCTATTGCTTCATCCAACAGTTTCAATAATCACCCGCTGAATGAATGCCATGCATACACAGTAAATTTTCATAAATAGCGACACTCACAAATATTCGCTTTGTGAACACTTTAAAACAAGGAAATTGTAGTAATAGGCTTTCTATCTCGATGTTCCGTACCCGTCAGACGGAGGGTTTCAATCACTATTTATCCATCGGAGCAATTAAAAATAAGCCAACTCCAGTGGGGAGTGCTACATCCCTCTCCGGGTTGATTATGTTAAGTCAGCGGTTGTTACGATGTCAAGATCTTTTGTTAGCAGTGCAACTGCGCGCCCTGATTTTTTCTGCATGTCACCTTACCCTGTCTCATTAACGTGGAGGGGCTCAACGGAGCGGACCGGTATCTACGGTTCAGTGGCGAGGCGTGAATGATCGATTATCGATATGTCCCCATTTGAAGCCATGGTTAAGAATCGATTATTAAGGTGTCGAACTTAAGTTCGTTGCGAACACCCTGTTAATCGATTCTTTTCCATAGGTTTAAATGACAGACCAATTGATATATCGCAAAGCACGCCACGCCACTGTTACGGTTTAATAGGCACGAGCCAAAAGCTCATAGTCGAGTGGATTTACAACGCTACGTCGTCGTCTGTTGGGATACATCAAACGGGCTCGATGTGCCGTATCGAAGAAGAATCCACTTCGGAAGGAAGCATACATCGAGATAATAAATCAACTTTCCTCAACTGATTTTATCCAAAATTTTTAGAATGAAATGTTTATTAGAGGCACAGTATTCAGCTAATGCTTCAAATCCCGAAGAATCACTCTCGGTAACTTGAAAATATAATTAGGTAAAAGTTCAAATTGTTGTAGAACCTTTTTCTTACCGATTTTCCAAATTGTTGAAGCTGTCCAAATCGGTAAGAAAAAGGTTCTACAACAATTTGATAAGTATGACCAATAACGTTAATAAAAGAAGTGATATAACTAAAAGTATCCGATAGTGGAATATTGCATTCGATCGACTTGCATCGATTCGGAAAAAAGGAAGAAAAAGAGGTAGTGGTATTAAGGAGGAGGATGAGTAAGATGAAGACAAGAGGTCGTATTCAGAGACGTACCCTTAACAGCTCCTTTACGTATCGTTAAGAGGCTGTATGTTGTTTAAACTGTGAAAATGGGAGGTTTAAGGAAGCTCCCAAAATAGCACGATGTAAAGGAAGATGTTTGCCAACCGCTAGTAAGAGCCAGCAATTCGATTCAGAAATGGGTCCTTTGTAGGGATTGCAGTGATTTATCACCGCAAAAAATTCTAAATGCGAAAGAAACACTGAAAGATATTTTTTTTTTTTTTTTTTTTTTGGAGATATTATTTTGACTTCACAAGTCGTTTCTTGTCGACAAAATTTGGTTTGTTCTATAGTTCAATCCGTGCAGATTTACTTTAAAGTCCGTTTTTTTAAAGTTTAAGAAACGTTGTTTTGCTTTCGTTTTCAAACTCGATCTTAACGATAGCAAAACGAAGCTTTTTCAACTCAAAAAAACTGACTTTAAGCTGAAATCTCTAGTCAAGAGAACTCCTTTAAGTTAAAATTGATTCAACTCAAAAAAACCTAATTTTGTCGTCAAGATACGGGACTTTAAGTCAAAATAATACCTCTAGAATTTGTTTTTTCCCGTCAAATATATTACCAGTTTGGTTAATTTCAAGGTAGGCTCACACCTATTTTAGGACGTCAAAATAGGAAAAAAAATCCTCCGTATGTTGTACCTTTAGCTATGGCAAATCACTGTATAAAGATCCATTTTCGAAGATGTACTGCCGAAATTTACTCGAGCTTCACAAGCATTTCCGTTTTATCTTACTATTTTAAGGGCTTCCTAAAACCTCCCTTAATCGTGCAATTTAAGCAACATGGAGCCTCCTAAGCGTAAAGCTGCTATTAAAGAATGGACTAAGAATACGACCCGAGGATCTTGAAGCTACCTCATCCTCTTTTCCTAAGAGTTTCTTATCTTCTCCCTCTACGTCTGCTTCTTCCCCATTCCCCTTTTCTTCCTCTGATTTCGTCCTCGTCTAACATATCGACGGTGAAACCACCAAACCACGTATCTCGTTTGCGGTGTTTATAAATCTACGCTCGCATTTTATTTTTTGAGGTAGACCAAATCAATATCATTCCTTGAAATTTTCACTGAATTTTCTCCGCACGAAGAGGAAAAATCACAGAAATTTTCAAGACTGGACGTTGAGTAGTTTTTCATTTACAAAATAAAGTACGACAGGAAGTCTGCGACGTCGCAAACCGAGATACGTGGTTTGGTAGTTTCACCGTCGATATGTTAAGAGTCCCACTATCTGAGTTGGCTTTTCGGATACGCGTCCGTGCACACGTTAAATCACGTACGATATTTCACTGGTGTAACTTGGTCCGAGTTGGGAGCCGTCGTTCTCGGAGGAGTCAATAATTAGTCCAGTCTGCATGACGACACATGCAGCTCGCGGGGAAGCCGTACGCGACGTACGACGTGACGTGACGTGAAGTGACGTCACAGGCGGGTCGCCATCGATCTCCACCAATCTCGGGTGTCATGCGTGCGGGTGTTTCTTCCCGTTAATCCGAGTTCTTTGATCCTCCCTCCCAGCCCTCAAGCCGTTCCCGGCCTAATCACCCGGCCATTTCGGGTGCTTGATTGAGGGCAGCCACTCTGCCACTCCTCACTCCTCACTCCTCACCCCTCACTCCTCGTGGCTCAAAACTCGAGTAGAATACAGTCGATCGATTCTAGAATCCACGCGCTGCCGCAGAACTCGAATGACCTTGATCGGTAAATCCCTAACGCACTAATGTTATTCGTCGATCAAGGTCACATAAATCCAACCAGAGGGTAATAAGAAGAGGGATGCCGGCGCCATTAATATGACACACTGGAAGAAAAACACATTGGATCTCGAGTCCAGACTCTTGAAAACATTGACAAGAAAAAATACTCTTGATTCAATCAGATTTTTGCTTAAATCTAAAGGAAATCCGCTCCAATTAAGAGGCTTGGTTCTTGATTTAAGCAAAAATCCGATTGAATCAAGAGTACTTTTTCTTGTCGATGTTTTTAAGAGTCTGGACTCTAGATCCAATATGTTTTTTTTCCAGTGCAGTGCAGTGCAGTGCAGTGTATGGATTTACCCCTGTGTAGGATCTGATTTGGTCTTTCAAAGGCCTTAGTGGACGGTTTAAGCAATTAAATGTTTAACTTCATACGAAGCATTTGTCAATTTCTGGTCGTCAGAAGTGTGTCGGTATTCAGTGAGAATTGAAGAATACGACGAGCAGCTCAGATCGTCGTGAATCGTGATTAGTGTGCTTTCTGAGATTCATTCTTGTTCCGGATGTGTACTAATTTTTCTTTGGGTACCTTGCCCGTATGCGCGCTACGATGCCTAATGAACAATAACGTCTTTCTCCAAACGAACAATTTTGCAGAACGAAGAGAAACCTTCCCAATGTTTGTAATTTTCAAGCTAGATTTGTGATTTTTTCATACATTGCAGCGCTCCGCTACAGAAGTGGGGGAAAAAGCTGATATCACCAGCTGGCGTATTTTGCACTGTTCAGAATGCGGCAAAGTCGCTGACTCATTTTTACCAAAATTATGAGTTGGGCGGTATTGTTCGTTATTCTTCGACTGGAGAAAAAGTCTCTTGGAAGTTGGATCTAGCGTCCAGACTCTTAAAGAATTCAACAAGAAACACGTTTTAGTTTTGAAGTATAACCAAGGTGATGTAATGATTTACAATTTGATTAGAACAATTTTTATAATTTGATTAGAAGCAACGCTAGGTAATATTGACTCTCTCGTAATTAAGACTATTTGTATAATGTGCCTTGATGTGTGTTATTAAGTTTAGGACGAAAGTGTAATTACTGTGATATATTTATGTATTAATGACTGTACTCTGAAGATGGCGAAATGCTGTAAGGTCCTGAGTAAATTAATAAAAAACGATCATTACATCACCTTGGTTATATTTCAAAACTAAAATTAAATATGGTGTTGTTCAAATCAAACTTTATATTAAGAAACTTGTTCTCTTGATTCGCGCGGACATTTGCTTGAATCGAGCTCCCAGCTCTACCCAGCGTCTTAATTTAAGCGGATATTCTTTTGAGTCAAGCAAAACTCCGATTAAATCAGGAGCATTTTTTCTTGTCAAATTTCCTAATAGTCTGAACGCTGGATCTTAGAGCCTTTTTTCCACTGTTTAAGTTCGTTCGCGGAATCGCGTAGCGTGATTAAGTGGCGACCCATGTAAATCTCATGGACTTGATCGCCAGTGGCGAGGCTTGAATGATGATTATCATTTCCCCATTCGAAGCCGTAGAAAAGAATCGATTATTAAGGTGCTCCTTGCGAACATCCTGTCTATCGATTCTTTTTCTTAGGTTTAAATTGGAGATTAAATCGATTTATCGCGTAGCACGCTGTTGATCGCTGACCAGTCGACCATTTTTCCTCTGGATGGTCCTTGACGTCGTTGTTCGACAGGGTCCTTGTTTCGGCAGTCCGTCGGAAAATGCCCCGAGTTCGGCTTCGAGAGGCGTCTCATCTCAAACCCGCGGCGCGATGAAATCTGGAATAATCCAGTTTCGTTTCCCGCGCCGACTGTAGCCATGAATTCTTTATTACCCCTCTGAGTCCCCGTCCGAAATTGAAGTGCCTCTCTCTCCTCGGGGAGTCGGGAGTTGCCCCCTTTAACGCTCCGAGAATGATTAACCCCCGTATTTTTCCGGGGGAGACCATCTCGGTCGCCTCCTCGTGCTCAAGTGCTCGGCCATCAAGGGCCCAGTGTTTTGATGAGACGCTCCTACGGCCTGTCCTGCGGCGCGATCCCCCGAGGAAAGGCTGAAATTCTGGCCTTCCCGCGCTACAGTGTTGCTTTGTCGGATAATAACTTCTAGCAAACGATATCCACACCGGAAAAAAAACACATTGGATCCGGAGTCCAGACTCTTGAAAACATTGACAAGAAAAAGGACTCTTGATTCAATCAGATTTAAGCTTAAATCAAAAGCTGCCGCAGAACTCGAATGACCTTGATCGGTAAATCCCCAATGCACTAATGTTACTTGTCGATCAAGGTCACATAAATCCAACCAGAGGGTAATAAGAAGAGGGATGCCGGCGCCATTAATATTACACACTGGAAAAGAAAAACACATTGGATCTCCAGTCCAGACTCTTAAAAACATTGACAAGAAAAAGGACCCTAGATTCAATCAGATTTAAGCTTGGATCTAAAGGAAATCCGCTCAAATTAAGAGGCTTGGTTCTTGATTTAAGCTTGAATTTGATTGAATCGAGAGTATTTTTTTTTGACGATGTTTTTAAGAGTCTGGACTCCAGATCCAATGTGTTTTTTTTCCAGTGCATCGTTTTCCAACCTGAAAGATGAATTTTTCCTCTTGATCAGAGATTTTCATCGCCAGTGGCGTGGCGCGCTTTGCGATTTATCTGCCATTTAAACGCATGGAAAAGGATCGACAGAAAGGGTGTTTGCAGTGAACGCCTTAATAATCGGTTCTTCACCTTAACTTCAAATGGGGGAATATCGATAATGGATCATTCACGCCTCGCGACTGGTGATTAAATCAAGTAAGTTAAGCAAGTAAGTTTCAAGTTTCAAGCAAGTGCAGTAAAATTGCAATTTTTGTCCAAAATTTTGGTAATTTTTGCATGCAGACGGACGGAAGATCAGTGATATTTTCAATTAGAAACTTCTGACGTTTTTCGAGTAAAAATATCATCTGCCAGCGGAAATTCTTGAAAAGTCACGCCCTTTCGATTAGGAAACGACGATTTCATATTTTTTGTTATAGATAATCAAGGAAGAGCGTACCCTGATCACTATCATCAGGAGCCTTTGCTCTATCCAGGAATGTGCTATTCTTCGCGAAATCATATATCATGAGTTCTTCGTAGAGATGCGTCAACATTTTCCAAACACACGTTTTGAATAATTTGACGAACCCTATGTGCCCAACATGGATTAATTTCAAGCGAATTACGCGAAAACAGTGGATTACCATTATCTCTTTCAGTTTGTATCGTTAAGTTTTTCCCTCTTATTTCATGGCCCAATTTACATTTTTTCACACTGCTGATGTGTGATGACATGACATTCACTTAACTGGGGGCTTTACTGACTGAAACGGAAGCTAATGACCTCCGATTGTTATTCAGTATTTTTTTACCTATTAATTTGATGACCGGCAAGGAATTATTACTTACATTTAAACGGAATTCTTTAATTTTCCGCCTAAAATTGGCAGGGACGTGCATTTATTCTGAGAAATTATTGATCAAAATACTCACTGCCTACTTCATCCCAGGACTGTAAAATTTTCAGGCGCCATGCTTCTCTATCAAAACTGTATGACGAAATATTTTACTGACTTTATGGAACTTGGTCGCACTTAGTTTGAATTCACAAACTGAGTTAGCAGTGTAAACATATTCCTTCCAAGCAGACCAGAATATCTCCGCTTTTTCCGGTTTATTCAAAGCCTCCGGATTCTGAGCAGACCCCCGATGAAATATTACGCTACAGCCACTAAAGGCGGACGGCAGCACGCGTTTCGGAGGATTCGAGGCGCCTGGAATATAGGCACCAACTACACACGCCTTCCTCGGACGGAGAAAATAAGAAAATCAATACGACAGGAGCCGCAGATAAGAGATGATTCGTCTGTAATTCGGGAGTGCCATGTACATAATGAAAAGGCCTAACCGTGCCGTGCGCTACACCATGCCGCCGTGCTAAGGAAAAACACCGTATCAACATTCGAGAGTTGTCTTATTTCTCCAGATAAATCTTATATTTTCGAGGAAGGTTATACGTATTTTTCCTTAACATTATAGCAAATTGTAGATTTAATTGCGAACAAAAGGGTCTAAAAATTTTGAAGGAAAATGTTAACAGTCTGTTCAGAAAATCGTTCTTTATTGAAGTAAGTATGACAACGTCTGAACGCTTATACGGTGTTCTTCCTTAGCACGGCAGTATGCGCTTGTCGATCTACCACTCAGCTCTGCGTGGAATCCTTATTCATTGCCGTTTTGCAGAAGGGATCTGTAACCATCACATTTTTGAAACCGATTTTCCATCTTAGTGTAATGAACGAATTCATTTCGCTGGAGCAGCAAAGTTTGCCCTATTTCACGGAAAAAATAGGATTCACGGTAGAGGACACAACTAACCCGGTAGTTATCGTAACTAACGTAGGTAGCTGGCGCATTTTTAAACCGCCGCTGTGTCGGAGAAGTATTCGTTTCCGAACATCCTCCTTAAATCGAAAGATTTTATGGCAGAGAAGTATTCGTTTCCGAATATCCTCCTAAAATCGAAAGATTTTATGGCGGATATTCGGAAACGAATACTTCTCCGACAGCAGGTTGTGGCGGCTGATCCATTTTTTCCGTGTTGCTGATATAAGGACGAATGCTGATGGAGAGCAGTAAATGCATAGTGAAACGTCATTTTTCGACAACACAGCTGTCACGAAATGAAAAAAGTCGGTCATTATGATGAAACGCGATCGTTGGGTGTTCCGCATATCACACTCATCATTCCGTTTGTCAAATCAAACTTTTGGCCCGTGTAACCGAACGTCGGCGGTAACGAGAACAGACGTATGAAGTTCGGTCGTGACCGTTTGGTTCCGAAAGTTTGGCTTTTCAATTAAAACAATGAACGAAACTAAAAAACAGCGAACCGATTAAATCAACTAAGGCTAAAATCAAACTAAAGAACTCAAATTCGCTTACGTCTAATTGCCAGACTAGTTTCGGGAGCTTTAATCGTCTCCCATCTTCAGTGGTTGGCTTTCCAAACCGAATAATTCGGACTGATATGAAACCTCGAACTGTCGGTCCATTAGACCGAAATTTTTTCATTGTGGGATACCATACCTTCTTGAAAAACTCAAACCCTTCTTGTGTGACACACATAAACATATTTGATATCTAAATAGACACCGAAACGAGCTAACTCGGACCGTACATGAACTTTTAAAGTGACATTTTTTTTTCAGTTTTGCCACCGTTAGTCGAGTCTCTTTAGCTTCTTTGTTCAGGTGAGATGGGCCTAATTCATTCTTTCTTCATTCCGAAGGATCTATAGACCGCCCCGAATTCTCCGCTTTTGTCGAGAGTGAATATGTTTACCCTCCAAACACTTATCAAAGACAAGTCGCAGGGAAATTCACCTCACGCGCAGGCGAGATGTGCAGTATGATTGTATAACTGCTCCGAGTTCAATCAGCATTTATTTACTCTCTCCGGAGGGAAAACACAGCTGTCTTACTCTGCCACTTCCGTCTCACAACCCAACGTTCCGTATTTGCGCTATTTGCAAACGGTGACTGTAAATTGTACGTCCCGTTGTTTTCACTCAGCTCCCCATCCCTCTTAGTCTCCTTTGCTCCACGCGTCAGTTAAGGACTTATTTATCTCTCTGAAAATCTTTCAACAGCAGAAAATTGGCCAAAATTGAAGTAGGGAAAGAGACAACGTCAAAGCTGAATATGCTGAAAAAATATCCTTAACGAGTGCCTAGTCCTGTTAAACGTGAATTTAATATGAGGTGAATCTGTAAAATGTATTACCTGCATCTTGAATGAAACTATCGTCTTGTATTTGCTCTGCGCGAAACATGAACTATGTCTAGTGTGATTATCAAAGATGATTGAGGGGCTTGGAGGACAAGGCGCATGTATATGTGCAGTTTTTATCATTTCGAGAAATGCGTGTTTGAAGTTTCGAAATAACATGGATCCTTATGGCGGAAAGAAATTTCAAACTGACTTTTTGATGCTTAAGAAATGGAATTTGAGAGCGAACTTATCACAGATTCTGCACTAAGACTATATATTCACTCCAAATTACGAATATCTCAGTATTTTCAAAAACTGCACTTATGCGCTTTGTCCTCCAAGCCCCTCAACTGATAATGCGTGGAATAAACCTCCTGGGGTTATTATTCTAGCGCAATGCCTTCTGAAGACTTTTCTGTAAGTGGTCGCTCAGAAATTACGTAACGCCGTAGGAGGGTGGAAGGAGAAGTCACAGAGAGCGGCTTGCCATTTCGGTTTTACTTGTTAAAGGATAGGGACCCATGTCGCAAGAGCATTACAAGGGGAGGTTTAAAAAGGAGGAAAGGGTGCGTTACGTAATTTATGAACGCTCCCTAAGTCAACTTTACTGACGCTTTCGTCCATGTACTTCGTCTGGGGTGCCCTGTCCCCTGTACGATCAAAAAGTTTCTACGGATCGAGTTGTACCATCTCGTGCGATCACCCAATCTCACAATCCTGTCCGATAATGGCCGTGGGGCAGTCAGATTTGTGTGTTGTTAGAAAACTAACCCAACCTAACGCCTGAATAGTCCAACCAAAAACTTGACCAACCATTTATATAACCTTGTAAATGCCTTTTTCTGACACTTTTTTGGTTGTGGGGTCACGAATGGGGTCAAGAATGAGTAATGACCATGAAACCGCTGAGAGACCCCCACAACTTGGAGCAGAAGCGTGTGTGGAGGTACCACAGCCATAGGTCATACAATCCCCGCACACTCACAACTCACAAGAAAAAGAAAACGGGGGTTTGTAAGGGGGGTTTTGTAAGTAAAAGGGGGGACGAAGCGAGCTGCGCAACGCGCGGCAATCTTCACCCTCATTCGTTTATGGTTTCAGAGGCGTCTGAAAACATTGGCCGGCACTTCCTCGTATACGTAGCATGAATTTATCCTGTGCGTTTTTTAAACCTTACATCTGGTATCGATTCACCTTTAAAATTAGCTTTCGGCTCTATTGAAGTTTTCATGTGTATCGGTAATGAAGGACCTTACCGAGCGGGATCTGCGGAAATGAGGAAGCGCAAGATGCTCGAAAGCCTCCTCATTGATCGGTCTCAATTCCACGGCGCGGCGGCGGCGGGCGGAGGATATTGGGTAGTGTGAGGAGGCGTGTCCACAGCCGGGGGACACATTTTTCCGGTCCCCCAAATTGGAATTAATTAACCACGCTCCATTACTGTTTCACTCCGTTCCCGGAAAATTCGCCGCGTGCCGGAAAACTTCGCTTAATTGAGTCGCGAGATTGCGTCGTTTCTAGGCCCTGATGGCGCGGTCCTTAGAACCGTCCCCGGTTGCCGGAGTGCCCCGAAAGCTCGAGAATTCTCTGCCCCTCAGCTTTGACAACGGCCGGGGAAGTTGAGATTCCCCGCTTATGATTCGCCTATGGCGGGGAGTTAGTATGGACAAATCTCTGCACGTTAGATCTAAATATTCCAAAGAATTTCTATGATTAGAATTTTTTTGCGAGGGGGGGGGGGGGGAGAAGACAAATTAGGGGGCTCGGTCGACAATCCATGGGAACTCTTCGAAAATTAGTTTTCTTCAGAATTGAATCTTAACTTCCTTAGTAAATGCGCCCAAAACTCAAAACAGACCTCGCCTAGTTGGATTCGCTGTCTCGTTTTCAGAGGGAATAATTGGATTACATTTTGCAATAAAAGTAACCACTATATCTGGCTCCTCCACAAAAGCACCTATCTGCATAGGGAAACCAGTGGTACATATTTTATTTCTAAAATGAGCCAGGAATAATGGTTCCTTATTGCAAAATGTGGTCCAATTAGTCACTGATTAAAACATTCCAAAGACTAATGTCAGTAAGGTAGAGAATGAGCGGTTCGAATCTTCTTCAGGGTCAGCTGCGCTTTGCACAACCGCAGGTTTCATCCTTTTGCTTTCAGCTCCGTCGTTAACATTTATCTCACGATGTTCTGTCGCTGTTGCAATTTCTTCTATTGCCAAATCGACATCAGCTCCAGAATTGTGTAGATAACGAACACATGAAACCAAACTAGGAACATTGCTCCGATAGTAATCCACAGTGGCATGGTCTAATTCCGCCTGTAATGTCTTTAAGGTTTTATTGCCGCACAGTGAATCGAGCCAGTCGGAGAGGTCGGTTGGCCAAGACTGAAAATTTGGATGTTTAATTCTTCATATTTCAAATTTTAAGGCTTCCAGCAGAAAATTTCTCCAGAAAACCAATGGAACCACTTTAATCATCTCAAAGTTTTGTATAATTGGAGCTTTAAGCTTCTAAAGCTTCTCACTTTGTCCGACCTCTCCTATTGACTCGTTCCACTGTGTGCCGGCCGGGTTGCTGCTGGTCCCATTCGCAGGATAAGGCAGCTTATAGATATTATTTTAATTCTTCCCTCTTTATCCTTGAGATGAAACCAGTTAACGACTAGAATGCTCTGACAGATCTCCAATCAGGGTGGAAAAACCTGTGCTTGAATGCAAGTTTGTGCTTGATCAACCGGCACTACCTAGTACCCGTTCGATTCGTGGCGGATCATCAAAATATAACAGGAAATGTGACATCCAATTGGACTGCATTTTACAATTTGGAACTATAAATTATGGCTCATCTGAAAAAACACTTATGTCCATAGGGAAACTAATGGCACATACGATGTTTTAAAACCGGGCCAGAATTTATAGTTCCAACTTGCCAAATGCAGTTCAATTATTACTCATTGTTTAACTAAACAATAAACATCCTCCACCTTTTTTCGAAAAGTTTTCCTTGTACAGTTCTGTTCTTCAGCAAAACGTCTAGAGACATCTGAGAATTTTAATAACTATCTCATGCGACTAATTCACACATTGAAAAAGAAAAAAAGAAGGAAAAAAGTCAGTAGATCCTTAGACACTGGAAGAATATTCGGGAAACCTTGATGGCTTCCTTAAAAACGGCTGACACTTTCTCAAAATAAGTACTAGTCAAGAAATACTTAACATTTTGGCATGATTAACTAAATTTCGGTTTTCTTTACCTTAATTAACCGTATCGCGCATTCCATAACGAACGCGTTTCTCCCGTCCGGAGCTTATGTCAAGAGATTGAATTCTCTTATTTTTCTCCAGCCGAAAGCTTATTGAACCGGAAATCTGAGTTGAACCTCCCCTGAACGAGGCTATATGACCCGCATGTTACTTAACAGAAGGTCTTTTGCTCCTTAAATAACAACTGAACCGTTCAGAATTTTTCGGCTTACTTCGGCCGGCAAGATCAAAGAAGAGGCCCAGCTTGAAGAGAAATACGAGGAAATTTTGAATTGTAAAACTCTTATTTTTTTGAGTCTTCTCAAGAGAAAAAATTTATTCAGCACTTAGTGGTAACGATTTGACTTCGTAATCAGGGAGAAGGGAATGCAGTCGGAAGGAAGGGTCATATTTTGCATGAAAAAGTAAAGGACAGTTCGAGGTTGAACATCTTCTGAGAAACCTTTTTTTCCTTTCATGTATAGTGGTGTTAATGGCCAGGCCATCGTGAGGCACCGCTCTTTAATAAACGTATATTACTACTACTACTAGTACTACTACTCACACTACTCACACTACAACAACTACTTCTACGACGACAACAAGTATTTCTGCTGCCACTACTACTACCGCTGCTGCTGCCACTATTACTACTACTACCACTACTTTGTTTCTTTATTTCTTTTTTGTCATATCTTTCTTGCGCCTCTTCTAAAATAAGCATATTCTATTACTCACATATTTTCTGATTTTGTCATTTTGAATTTTGATTTTGAATGACGGCTGATGAAAGGAACTAACGAATCGCTTTTGACTGTTGACAAACAAGGATCGAGTTTGAACGAATTCCAGATCCATAGGTACAGCTTACCATGACGGAATGTCTAAAAGCTTTGCGGGCCATTCCAAATTTCCTTTCAAAAATCAACCTTGTTTTGGTGGTGAAAGTAAAAAAAGGAAAAGAAAGAAAAACGTATTGGGAGTCTCTTAATGATGAGAATCATCTACTATTAGGGGTACTATGTAAATTGAATGTTTACGACTGACATTACATATTAAAGGAAACCTGATTGACCGAAGGTTGAAGCCATCGCGTCGTGACCATCTGTTTATTTTCAAGCTGAAGTCTCTTTGTTCTATTTTTTCGATCTGCAATGAAGACCAACAAAGTTGTTGTAGTATGGTTTGGCTTCTATTTCTTTTTCTTCAAAGTAATATCCAGCCATATCTGTTTTGAAATGATTAAGGCAAATTCTCGAAAAATTTTGAGAGGAGCTGTTGTTTGGCTTCAAAAATAAAATAAATAAACCAAAATGGAACATAAAGACGGTGTGCAACGTTGCAATCGGAGGAGAAGCGGGGTTTTTGCGCGCATTTCATCAATATTTGACTCCGATCGTGGAAGGCGCTCTTGATACAACTATTTCACCACGGGGGATGTCCACGCTGCCGCTCGCTATATTGAAGGCGTTCTGTACTGTGATGACGGCTCGGTCAAACAGCGCCTGCAGACGCGGTGCTGACAGCAGAGCAAAACTAGAACATCGTTTCGACATTCTCCACCTGCTTTCTGTTTCTATCATAGTTTACCGAAACACATGAGTCATACTTGCAAAATTTTGGATCATCGCCAATGTTTTTTTTTCCTTTTTTTCCCCCCTTAATTTCAAATCATTAAATCTTATACAAGGAAACCGATGGTTACATCCCATAGTTCTCGTAAAATCGAGATTGGATTCTTGCAATTCGTCACTTTTAACAAGCAGAAATGAAGCGAGCAACTATTTGAACTCCGGAGTGGATATGTGGTATCATAAAAAATTGAAGGAAAATCATACGTTTTCGCCCATCCCAAGTAACAGATGTTTATGAGTTTTATGCGCACATTTACGTAGTCTTAATTGAGTAAGATTTTCGCGTGTATGCCACGATATTGATTTGAATAACGCGCAATTATACTACTCTCAGAAATTCGCTAGGAACACGACGTATTTGCCGTGATATCGTGGTGATTATCGTGTAATTTCTAATTTGTTTTACAAAATCCCTGGAAAAATCACGTTTTCTCCGCGATGTCGATGACAAACCCGCCATTGCTGAGAATTAAACGAAGCCGCTGGTTAAATCCCGTAATTTTTGCGGCTGAAACTCACCAGCTATAACTTCAATTAAACATTGGACTGACAAAAGTAACAAATCTTTATGAAAATAACCAACTTTTGATTGGGTATTGTTACATACATATATGACCATTGAAGTTCCCAGCACCGGAAATATTGCCCTAACGGCAAAGGATCTGCTTCGGGACAATTTTAATTTGTTCCAAACAAAAAAAAAATTGTTTCTATGCACATTAACTCCCAAAAGCAGAGATGGAAAATGTGGATACATACAGTTTGGATATACACCTCGAACAAAGCAACGCGGATTGAAAAAGTAAAAGAAAAACTCAAACAAAAGAAGATAAGCGGAACACAGAAGAGAAACAAACTTATTAGATTTGAAACACAAGAGGCAGGGTTGAAACTTTTGAGTCATCACTTCAACTCGAGTTTCATCGATATAAATTATTGCGAGGGAAGGAACACATCAACAAAAGAGCTTGAGCGAACGAGATACTCAAGGTTTATCAAATTCTCATTCCTCTCCAAGGGAAGCGAGCCTGTAGCAGCTTATTTTTCGAAAGAAGTCTGTAAGAATTTGATTATGAATTGATCAGATTTGATGCTCACAACTCTTGCAACCGAATAATCTCAATGAATCAAAGCTTTCATCTACAGCAACATGTATCACGGTTAAAAGGGAAGAGGGGATGATTAATTCGAGAGGGAAGAAATTTTAAGAAAAGCAAATTATAACGTTTGAAAAAGCATCGTCCCGCAGTTGCCAGAGTGTAATGAGTTTAATCTCCAAACCTAATCGTTTCGCTTAAGTCTCCTCGACCGTCATGAAGAATAGCTCTGTGTAAATAATGTCCACATTCCAAACCTTTTGTTTTCCAGCAAATGGTACGTAACGTGCCATCTTTTCTGTGTGTACCTAACCTTCATTATCATTATGAATTACAATTTCTTGTCTCGTCGGCAATTACGGCTATAAGGCATCGATAAAAAATAAACTAGAAGAAAGTAAATTGTTGCATCGCTTTGCATACGGGTCTTGAATAATGTTTTTGAACTTCTAAGATCCTCAGATTCTAGTTCATAAGATATCGCTGTATTGAAAAGTTATATTTTTTATTGATTTATCTTTTTATTCCAAATATTAGAGAGGTATGCCTCCCGACCGCTTCTGGGCCCAACACTAAGATATCGCTGTATTGAAAAGTTATATTTTTTATTGATTTATCTCTTTATTCCATATATTAGAGAGGTATGCCTCCCGACCGCTTCTGGGCCCAACCCCTCGAAGCGCTTAGCGCCTCAAGCGCTGTGCGTCACGTTGTCTCATGATTTTATACGGAAGAGGATGTTTTAAATATCCCAGATATACTTTCATTTATGTATTTTAAGCCAGCCGAGTGCTTGAGAATGAAATTTGGGAAACTTGTAAATGACAAATTTTCTACGTGCTCTCCCCACCTCATTCACACACACCTCCTCAGTCCCTGAAACAGGAGTTTACGTCAAACTGCTCGCGGATAATGTTTAATGCTTAGTGTCGGTCTCACTCGAAAATTCTTGGGGTGCTAATACGTTTTCGGAGCCCCCTCTAACTGAGCCAAAGTTCTTTTTATTTGGTTTTTTCAAGTTTTTCAGGTCTCAGTCTCAGTTTCTTGGGTGCTAAAGCACCCTAGCACCACTGGCCAGACCGCCCCTTTTATTGCAAGGAGGTGCATGCATACTGAAACATATGTCCAAAGGAATTCACCTCCATCAATGTTCTTTTCTGTCCCATCGCATCATGTAAATATGAACTTAGAATTGAATCTGACCGACGCAAGATCACTAAATCAAACAGTACTGTTCTCCTTTTTACGTTCGAATCATCCAATATCCATATCAATTGGCGGATCCAGCTAATTGGCTACATTGTTTTTCTCCATTTAAACCTATAGAAATGTATCGATTCTTGGAGGGGCCAGGTGCTCCGACAAGAATCGATTATTTAACATAGGTTTAAATGGAGAAAATCAGGTGTTGCCACATTGCTGGCTCCGCCTCTGACTAGATCGCGCTTACTTTGAATATTATGACATGGATGGTGCTAACGATTCCTCTCTGTCACAAAATGCTATGCGATATATCAGAAGCGCCGACCTGCGCTTTTGTTCTACCCTGGCCTGGCGCCAGCGTCGTATCTCTTCAAAAAAATTATTTTCCTCTTGCTATTTTCCTCTCCACCAGTTTTTCCGCTCCGGGGGGAGGAGCGTCCTAATTTTCCGTTTTTCCCAGCCAGTATGGCAGAATTTTTCACTTCATATTTTTTTTCGTACCCTCAGCCTCGCTCAGTTTTTCAATGAAGACTCTTCCTGGCGTCTCGTTTGGAATCGATACGAACAGGTTGTTGTGCACAAGTGATGCAGCTACTTAGCAGACTTTTACCCGGGGGCTTGCCCCCCCCGGCCGCTACTAAGGCTTGGTTTCGCGGACCTTCGATAGCTGACCTAAATTGGACTTCATTTTGCAATTAGAAACTATAATTTCTGGCTCATCCGAAAAAACACTTATGTGCATGAGGAAACCTATGGTTCATACGTTGCTTTTATACTGAGCCAGAATTTATAAGTGCAAAATGTAGTCCAATTAAGTGATCTCATCTCGGGAACCATCCCCTATCGATTGCCGCGAAAATCATGATAATTGGCCCCGGTAATTCTGAAGACGGATTGTGCTGAAAAAATGAAAAATTAAGGGTCAGAGACCTTTTATAACCTAATGATGGGGGTCCGTCTTTATATTTAACGCCCTTTTTTAGCATTTTTTGGCCAAATCGACCGAACCCGTAGGTTACTTTGAGTAGTCTGGTTGGGGATGTAGAAAATGTCTTTTGTTTCTTCCTATATCTCTCAGCGGTTATGCGATTTGCGAGTGGCTAGTGCATTGGACCATCACCAATGCAATCCAGGTTAGATTCCAGCGCGGCGCACGGTGGATCGAGTTAATGGGAGTGGTCGAACATAATTTAAAAATGTTAAAAGCGTATATCTTCAATAATATGATATTTTGATGTTTTAAAAGTAGTTTCATTGGCTTTTTCGTGGAATTGTCTGTAAGAAACATCCCTAAAAATTAAAATTGCGACGAGATAAACGTAAAATTTTACAATATTTGTCAAAAATTTCATGTCCGATTTCTTTCACTGACTCGATCCATTGTGCGGCGGCTCGCGCCTGATTTGTACATGAAGGTTGAAAATTTCAAATCCAAAGATTGGTTCAGTATAAACCATAAAAAATTAATAAGAAAATATTGATCGCCCACGTTTAGGTTACATAGTGTCCTACTTCCCTACGAACACTAAATGCCGGTTCTTTTATCTTCACGTGCAGAGTCAACCTTCGTCAAAGTCTAGCGTCAACGCGACAAGAATTTAGGTTTTTTACCGAGTTTTTATCTTATTCCAATACCTTTTAGTGTCTATAAAATTACACCTAACCCGGGTCGTTCGGTTTTATAGCGCTGCCGTCGTTACGTATACATGCGACGACGGGGAAATCTCTGGATCGATCGCCGGCTCGAGGAAATAAACACACGTTTCTCCGATGAATTTATAAACCGACGGGTCGATTCTTGAATTTTTATCGATTTAGCTTGATCGATATATCTCTATCTTGGCAATGCTATGTATCGATCAAGGGCATTCGATAGCGATTCAACAATCGACCTGCAACTCCTCGTAAAGAGAGTCTCGTAAGATTGCGTAAGAGGTATGATGTAGATGTGCCCAACAGAATTAGTGTGAATTATATTTGACATGCCAATGTAAGGTGGAGCTTTTATTTTAAGCATGATGGAGCACGGCTTGAAGTACTTTCCATGTTTCTCCGACTTGTCGGCATTAAAAGTTTTGTAATCTGAAAAAGCCAAAACCCTCTGTGGTGTGATCCAGGTCGCAGGCAGATGCGGAAACTCGCAATTTTTTATCCCTCAATTCGTCGTTTTCCTAGCGAAGGCACGTAGCTCCATTCCAAGGCTGCAAAATTCGTCGCTTGGCTGACATAAGGGCGTAACTACACTCTGCAATGAGCCCTGTTCTACTTACAATTCAACGCTTTTTCGGGCTCATCTCAATGTGTAGTTACGCCCTTATGTCAGCCAAGCGACGAATTTACTCAAACAAATCAATTTTTTCACAAGAATGCACCTGTGTGAATTTTGTTTACCTACTAGAACTCGGGTGATACTTACTATGATATGGTAAATACTACCATGAAGTCCAGTGACTATTATCATACTCGGATCACTGAGTCAGAGAATAGTGAACTCTATCGTATTTTTTTTTCAGTGTCATTGAGAGTGTATACACAAGTATTAAAAAAAGGTTGAGCATACAGTACGCCAAAGAAAATATACATACAGGGTTATTCAAAAGTCACTCACCACTGGCCATAACTTTAGTTCTAATTATGATACAAACTTGCGGTTTAAGACTTTTTTCCTCATATCGAGGGGGAAACTCTTTTAGGTATTTTCCAGTTTTTGGTCCCCTCGGGGGAGAGGGGCAACTCAAAAATTTCAAATAGTCACCCACCTCGTGGCCAGTGGTGCAGGACTTCTGAATAACCCTGTATATACGAGTTTTATTTATAAAATACACAGTATACATCAAGGGATTTACACTAACCCCTTCCTGTAATATACAAATATAATTAGTTTAATCAGACCTTGCGAAAAGTCTCTTCTAAACATGAACTTAATCAGACCTTAGGTCTCTGCCCGAGAAAATGCCAACAGAAATCAAAACTCATGATGAAATACAATTTCACAACGAAAAGCTTCGAGGATTTTTAATCTCGGGATCTTCGGAGGTTGATGTGAACCTGTTCAAGGAATATTTAATAACTACCACTGCGAGTTATTATTAAATCTGAAAATTCGTTTCAATCGTCGGCCGAATGAACCCGCTCGCGACGAGCGGCAAGTCGAGCAAAAGCGGTCATAATTCACCCCCGAGTTCCGAGCCGGGGCGAACAATACAACAGAACCTCGATACTGCCATGCTGATAAAAAGCGCCATACGTCGCCAAACTTCATACGGCAGAACCCTGATTTTCCGGAAACTCGTGAATATCTTCCTTGTAATTTATAAGGGAATTTTATTCGCATTTCAGTCCAGCGTCTCCTAGAATTTCAGTGGAGGACACACATAGCTTTTATTGAGGCTTCAGCAGGGTGTCGAGCATCAGGATTTTCCCGATTTTTCCGATTGTATCAGGATTTGAGGTCTATCAGGATTTAATCCCGATCTCATTAGGATCTGAGGAAAAATCGGTCGTAAAATCAGAACTTGAGAAAGGTCGCCCGTCCACTTATTTTTTATCAATTATCGAATCCGCTATCCGTCCGTTTCTTTTTCTCCGCAAAAAGTCAGGATTTGGAAAAAACATGAAGTCAGGATTTAGCGGTCAAAAATTAGGATTTCCCAAAATGAAAAAAACTAGACATCCTGCTCCAATGTCTTGGACTGAACTTTGGCAACGTGTGGATGTTCTCGTGGCGTTTATCCCGGGATAATGCTAGGACTCGGAGGGAACCTCGAATTTCTTTTTCTCCGCAAAAAGTCAGGATTTGGAAAAAACACGAAATCAGGATTTAGCGGTCGAAAATCAGGATTTCCCAAAATGAAAAAAAACTAGACATCCTGTTCAAATTTCTTGGACAAAAATTTGGCAACGTGTGGATGTTCTGGTGGCGTTTATCCCGGGACAATGCTAGGACTCGGAGGGAACCTCGAAGCGTCCTTCCCCCGATCCCGGGGCCGGCACAAAGGATCCCGAGGAGGAGTAATATCTTGTTTGGATAGCGAAATATCGCATCGCCGGCTGATAACAATGGATCAGAGGTAGTTTCCATTCAATCGGGTGCTGCTTCCGCTCCTCCCCGCCGCCGCCGCCGCCCGCGTTTTCGCGGTTCTGCCCGAGCGCTTTTCCTTTGCTCCTTTCCGCGATGGCGTCTTGCCCCGAACCAGTGCACGAGATCCCCATCGCGCTGGAAACTTGGGATCTGCATTCGAACGCGAGATATGTCACGGGGACGCTTATCGTTGCCGCGCGCCTTGGAATCGTCCAACCTCCTCTCACAGATCTGCGTTTATGTATTTAAAGTAGGGGGCTTGGAGGACAAGGTGCAGAAGGAAAGGATCAGGGTGTCTACCGGTCCGCGAAAGTCCCCAACGTCTCCGATTTTGGAAGGGTGTCCCCACCAATATCCCCGAAATTCCCCAATGGACCACAAGACAAGATACGATTTAAGGTGATTCGATGGACGCCACATTTTGTGTCAGAACGGCATGCGATATATCGCATCAATTGGTTCCATTTTTTCAGCTACTCGTCAGTTTTCTCCAATTTTGGATCGCAATTCTGTTGTCTGGAGACGAAAGCACTCACCAATTTCAAGGAAGAAATTAAACGTAGTAAAGGCTTGGTTTTTTTAGAGAGAAAATATCGCATTCGAGTGCAGTTTCGATATCAGTACCGAATGCTATATTTTCTCTCTAAAAAAACCACGCCTTTATTACGTTGAATTTCTTTGTTAAAATTGGTAGGTGAGTGCTTTAGTCTCCTGACAACAGAATTGCGATCTCAAAATTGGAGAAAAATGACGAGTAGCTGAAAAAATGGAACCAATTGATGCGATATATCGCATGCCGTTCTGACACAAAATATGGCGTCTATCGAATCACCTTAACACATATTCATTCCGCAAGTTATCTCTACACAAAGGAATTTGTAATCTTATAGCTGAGGCTCTTTTTTACCAGTTTTTTACGAGTTCTGTATGTGGTTTGTATCTTCATTTCAAAAGTTATTCCATTTTCTTTTTACAAGTTTTTCACGAGCCTTTGCTACAAGGGTAAAACTAATTGAAGAGATAATTCCTCTTTCCCCTGCTTTATTCCACACAGCGGCTAACGCCTAACGCCAGGGGTATGTTCCTTTTTCCATAATTTTTTTTTTCTTATTTTTTTTGAGAAAAGAATGTCTTGCTGCTCAACGAGATAGCGACACAACATTTACCAAGTCGATGACATCGGTAACGCCTAACGTCAGGGGTATGTTTTCTTTTCCACGCTTCTTTTTGAGTAAAGAACGTCTCGTTGCTCAACATGGCAGCGACGTAACATAAGACAATTCGACGGGTTTTGTTAACGCTTAGCGCCAGGGGTTAGCCCCTTATTCCACACACTTTGGGGGGGGGGGGGAAGGGATATAGACATCTTCAGCTTCTATGCAAAAAAAACCTCGTCAGAATCGAACCATTTCATTTTATACACATAATTCCTACTTCACACACAACACAAGAACAATTGATTTCTATTTCGGTGGATTAACTGTTTTCTGTGTCCGTGCATGAGACGTATAGCTGACGTAGCGTAGAAACTCCTGACGATGAAACGGAAACGCTGAAACTGAAGAGACTAGACGAGACTCGGGCGGGACTGACTGAAGACACGCAGGGCAGGGTATTCCATGTCACAATCGATGGAGCACCCTCACAACAGGTGTGTCACCAGGTCACAGCCGATGGAATTTCTTTAGCGTAATAGCTACTCAAGTGGGAGTGCAGGTTAGAAAAATAATGGAAAAACACTATTCACTTGACTCATGATTTTTATTTACGCTTGCTCGTGGCTCAAAATTTAGGATTCATAGAGTGAGGGCAGAACGTGAGAGTAAGGGAGATGGGAAAAACTATGAAAAATAGCGTCTCTATTTGCGATATTTACCATAGCATCAGATGAGACAGCTTCGATGGTCAACGATTCACGCCGTGCCACTGAAATCCACACTGATGCCAAGCCGCAGAGCGCCGCCACCTAAAAGCACCCGACTAGACCCTTGTCTTCCGTTCCCTGGGTGTTGGTCGCGCGTTTGCGGCTATCGACGTTGGCGGCTCGTCCGATTGCGTCAGCGTCGCCCGCTCGTCGATGTCGACGTCGCGTCGCCTGGCGTCGCGACGCGTGGCGGCACCACGTCGCGGCCGAGGGCGGCGGGAAGGTGAGCAAGGGGACGATGCGCGATAGGGGTTGGGTGCGGGTGGGAAGGCTGACGTTGTGCGATGGATGTGACGGCAGGCGGTAAGTTCTCGATTAACCACGCCCTGCAAGTCATTGCGTTCCTCGCGTTTTCCCGCGTTCCGTCCCTCTGTTCCTCGTCCAACGTCGCCCATTCAAGCCGGAAATGTTCGCGATTCCTCTGCCGCGCACTTGGACGTATTTCTGCCAAACGAAACTATGTGCATTAAGATATGAGCCATGAGACCCATAAGAGTATACTGGAAAAAAAAGAATCTTAAATTTGCCGCCAAGAAGTATTTCTTCTTAAACCAAGAATTTTTCTGGTTAATATAAGCTACTTTTTTGCTTAACCCAAGCCTCATTTGTTGTCTTGTATCAAGAAAAAGTCAGCTTAAAGCAAGATAAAAAAAATTCTTGGCGGCAAATTCAAGAATCATCATGCTTGATCCAAGCTACTTTTTTTCCAGTGTATATATGCATAACCGAGTTCACTTCATAATGCTTATAGTTCCGTGTAGTAGAAATATGTCCATTTTAGCTTTGGTCTGAGATTAAATTCTTTTTAATCTCGAGCACTTTTCCAATGCACCTTAAGGCAGTAATGCCTTTAGGGAGAGTATGGATACGGGGCCCGTGGAGGCCTTAGGGTCCAAATATAGCGGCGCTTTGTTTTGGTTTTTGAGGATGGGAGAGGGGGGCCGTTGCCAACTTTTGACGGTTATCGCCTAATCATCACGAACCGCATTTGCTGCCAACTTTACTATATCCAAGAGAATTTTCCTCGAAAGTAGCACGAGATGAGCCGTAAAAATATGTTAATACGTTGTAATAATGCATTTGAGTCGAGATCTCGTTGCGATGTGCTAATAAAATGACATTTTGATTAATTTAGTGTCACGCGTACATGCAGCGCCTGCCACTTTTACACCCTAGAAAACACCATTCCGCTTAAGATGGTTGAGCCAATCAGAGGTGGTAACCGCAGTGGCCATGCTCTCCTTTTAAATATGTTCTACCTTTATAAGCAAGGTGCGAATTTAAGCATTATTTCATGTCTTTTCGCATCCCAATTTCGCACGTATAGCACGATTTGTACAACGAAAATTAGTGAAAGTAAGTCCTACCAAGATAACAAAGCTCTCCGTGCCTAACTTTTAACTTTTCGCTCATAAGAAAAACGATAATCTACTCTAAAAAAAAAAAAAAAAAAAAATCAAAAATCGCGCACGAAACGTCACCGTTCATAGCTTCAAATGGGGAAATATCGACAATCGATCATTCAATGCCTCGCCACAGGCGCACACTGGATCGAGTCGATAGGAGAGGTCGGACAAAATTTGGAAACTTCAAAAGCTTAAAACTCCGTTTATATAAAATTTAGAGGTTCTAAAAGTGATTCAGTTGGTTTCCTCGTAAAATTGTCTTCTAGGAGCACCCCTTGAAATTTAAAATGCGACGAAATAAACATTAAATTTTGCGGTTTTAGTCGAATATTTCATGTCCGACCTCTCCGATTGACTCGATCCACTGTGAGGCGTGGACTGGCGAGCGAATAGGTAATTTCGTTCCCGCAACAAGGGTAGTAAGGATGCAATCGATTCCGAAGCTGTGTGGGTGCCGCTCCAAAGCGCCGGTAAAAAGTTGCGTGAAATAAATGTCGACTCTCTAACTTTTTCCGCGTGAGCACGGATGGCAACGTTGAAGTCATCTCTTTTTTGACGGGGAACTGGAAAAGAGACGAAAGTAGGTCACCGCGTGATGTGATGAACATCCCGATCTCCAGCATCGACACCCCAACAGTCGACCACAGCCAGAAGCCCCCCCCCCCTCCTACCTGAGCACCCCTAGCTTACGCATTATACCCGCGTGCCTCTTGCCAAGTCAACTGCTCGAATGAATGTCGAAAGAACTCGGAGCAAACGCAGGAGGGAACCAATGGAGAGGCGTGAATGATCGACTATCGTTATTTCTCTGTTTGAAGCTATGGTAAAGAATCGATTATCAGAGTGTTCGTTGCGAACACCCTGTGTATCGATCCATTTCCATGGGTTTAAATGCCAGATCAATCGGTGGATCGCAGTGCTCGCCACGTTAAGCCGCACAGCCAATTAAGATTTTTGAAAATTGGATCCTGAAGAGAGCATTCTTTATCGAACACAGAGTTTCCATCATGAGAGACTCATTAGGATGCTGTGGTATGTATATCCCGCACACGCGGATGTTCAGCAGTGGGAAGAAGGCGATTTAAAATTGGATGTTTTGAAGCTTTCCAGGTCTCCCCTAAAAAACTAATTAGTGCAAAAGCTTTTGCGATGATGCTGTTTCAACGAAAAGAGCAGGGATTAATGAGGGACTTGGAGATTGGAGAACAGGGCGTATAAGTGCCGTTTTGGGAAAACTTGAGATATTAATGATCGCAACTAAAACTATTCTTAAAATGTACTGTGTGAAAAATTATCTTCTAATATCCCATTTTTGTGCATCAAAAAGTGAGTTTGAATTCTCTGTCCGCCTTAAGGCTCCTTGTAATTTAAAACTTTGAACACTTATTTTCTTGAAAAAAAAAAAAATAGTGAAAACTGCACTTATGCGCCTTGTCTTTCAAGGCGCTCAAAAATTCAAAGCCTTTTTTTTCTCATCAGCCCAAGGCGAATACTACTCAGGAGAAGAGAGTATCGCCAGTGTAACGAGTCATTTGAACCGTGTTAGCAAGTTGGAGTGCTTAGAATGCTTGAACCATTTTCTTCTCTTTGTAAGGCGTTGGTTAGCTGGATTCGATAGAGGCAGCAAACACGTTGTCCCTCAGATAAAATTTTCAGCTTGTCTTCCCTTTTTTATCTAAATCTTCTTTTACATGCAACAATTTTGTCATAGCACCAACTTTCTCAAAATGAGTTTTTGAACCGGTATCATGATAAACTCTAATCATCTGATTCAATTGCGCTAAAGAAAAAAAACCCTTGAAAATTACAGTTTGATTTTGAACAAAATCAAATGAGGGGCAATGTTCCATTTTAGTCTTTCCTATTTTAAAAAATGTTCAAGTGTCAGTTTGAAGTCACCATGGGCTCTCGTGGAGTATGTCTGTTTTACATTTTTACGTGACTCCCACTTGTGATCGAATACGGCTTGCTTGAAAATTTAAAAGTTTTACTCTAGCTGCCTTTTCACGATTAGTTTTTTCGTTGATAGGACACCAGATCATCTCATTATGTCAATTTTTGTTTTAGAAGCGAACTGAATAGCTATGGATGGGCGTCGTTGTGTAAAAAACGATGCGTCTTGTTCAAGGTTTTTCATTTCGCCCTCAATTTTCTTGATACCTCAAGCACACCAGTGAAGAGCGAATCGTGGTATGAGAGGATTACATCAGTTTTATAGTACCTTCTCGTGTTACTGCTCTTAGTTTCTGTGTATTTCGTTGGTATTTTTTCGTGGTTTTCGATAAACATGACCGGAGCCTACTTCTGTTCTCTGTAGGGCGTTCGTTAACCGTGCCAAATGAGCTGCAGGCATAAACACCTCCAGAGGCAGGGCTGAACTCATGGATTTTAATGTAGTCTTGTTTATGAAGTGAATACATTTATCTCCCTATCTTGTGTGCACTGGAAAAATTCTTTCGTGGAGCGACGGTTGATCTATAATTGTTACCGGTGGATCTTTTCTCTTCCCAAACGTCGTTACTTTTCGTCTGAAACATATAATAAACAAAGCATGATTATCGCCGTCTAAGGAAATAAATATTCTGTTGGAGCAGTCTTGAAGATTCCATTAAATATTTTTTTTTTTTTGGAGGCAAATTAATCGGCCATCGATGTGATTTGCCTGAACGAACTACTCGAAGAAAAATTGTGGAACATTATGTTTGGTTATCAATTATTCCACCACCTTCCCAAAGTGAAAATGGTCCTTTTCCTTGCCGCAGTTCAGCTTCACCTGTAAATACCGTGTCATTCGTCGCTGTCAATACTATTTTTAACAACCAACCCGAGCCGTTGAAACGCCAAGCAACGCTCGCTCTGTTTCTGTCATTTTAATTAAAACGAATCAATACTTGATCGTCTTTTCCACGACCATGTTTTTGTTAAAGCACTCAGACTTCAGAGAAGCAGTTCATTCTACATTATGATAGGATTTTCGTATTGTATGCACTTTTCGTAATTTTAATGTTTCTTTGTCATGTATGTATACTCTGCACGTTGAACTCGTGACGTTCGATACTTGGTATACAATTAAATCAACTGAACCTGCATTTATTATTTTATTGTATTAAAATTAATGCTGCGGAACCTTATAAATGTTATATACCACTATTAATATAATTAATTAATTTATTTACTTCTGATTTTGCAGGTATGTACATTTCAAGTCACCCTGCCTGGTTTCAAACGTGAGTAATTGAGCATACAAATTTTAGTCCGCCATAGTTTCAATTACTTCATTTACTCTTTGCTCAGTTAATTTCACCCTCCTATTTTAATTTTATGTCGATCGTTACATAACGAAAAGATTATTGAACCTTATTATCGACAAAATTTCATAGACACTGAGCTTAACTCGAGGTCTTATGGAATCGCTATCGATCTAAAATTTCAATTCAGGTATCAACTTGACCCATCTTTCAACTTCATTCTGGGTCCCAAAGTAGAATAATGCAGAACAACTAAACTTTGTTTGTGTTGGAAGACCAGAGAAGGGGCCGAGACCAAATATTGACCCTGTCGTATCGAATGAAATCTTTGATCATATCCTCTGTTGATGCGTTTACTCTGATAACAATGCGCTGAAAGAGGGGAAGCGGAAGTAAATATGGAAGGAACCTTTCAGCAGGTCGATTTTAGAATCGTTATCGAATGATGCTGATCGATAAATCCCTACCTACACAATGCTATATATCGATCAAGGTCACTTGATATCGATGCAAAAATCGAGCTGCAGTACTCTGTTGTTGCTTTCTTTGTACCACAGGTATGGACGTTCTGTCCGACGAGTCACCTTAGTGATCGCTCCTTCTAATCATTTCCAGCAATACGCTTTTTTCTACGACCAGTCGCCGCGGCGCGGCGCTTCAGTCTGATAACACCAGTCTGCCGCCCAGGTTAAAGCTCCTATCCACGGTCATTAAAAGTAACCTGGTTTGTAACTTAGAATTTAAAATGTTTTTAAAGAAACATAAATATTTACCGCACTAGTGGCAACTTTTAAAGATGCGACTTCATACGGTGTTTGAATTTACCAATACGGTATTAATGGAGTGAATGGTGAGATGCTGGAGGCAGGAGGGAGGAGGCATATCGTCACCTTCCGGCCAATTGCAAGCGCTATGCGTCGTTTCAAAATTTCCGCCAACATTTTATTTTTGTACCGAGAAATTGTTGGTTTGTCAGGCAAATTCGATTCACTGCAGTCATCCGGTACTTACTTTTGGAATTATTTCAAAATATCTCACGGTCAATTTTTGCACATCAATACCAGACAGACAGCGTGATATGATGCTTGGAGATTTTGAGGAAACATGTTATAGTCCAGAATCTATCAATTGATCGATCGACAATTGAATCTCTCCCCAAAGTGCTGAAGAACCATCTTACTTGATCTTATCTGTTAGTATTAAACGTGGTATTTTCACATAGAGTGCATAGAGTCGAGATGTAAATGGGAGAGCTGGCGCCATGTTCTGCTCGACGAGTTCCCAGCCCGGTGTGCGGGTCACTTTTTCGATCGATACCTATCCGATCCAAAATGGCGGTGTGGAATACATAGTAACTCAATGGCCGGGTCCCCGTGTATCGCAAACAATCGATTATGTATCGAAAAAGTGACCCGGCGCCGTACAGGAGTCTCTGAATCCCGGACCTGGCAATCGCATAAAAGTTGCGCCAGCTCTTCCACTTACATTATGACTTTATGTACTCTATGTACTTTCACCAAGAAGCGCTACTTCTACCGCAACGATAACACACTACTAAAGAGTACGTCCATAATAAAAACAGTCAGAAAGTCTATATTGAAAACAAATAACACGGTAATTGTAATTCCATTTTTTTTTATCAGTGTACTTTTTTTTTCATATTGTGCGAATAACCTCAATAATTTCTCGAGACTCGCATGCTTGGCCTGTCGACCGTAGAGCAGATCTCGGTTGGCGAATCAACTTAGGACTCCGGGTGGTGTTTGTGGGACGTTATTGAATTATCTCGGAGCTCGGGGTTCAAATTCTCGATCAATCATTGACTTGAGACACCCTCCTTCATGTCCCCCTCCCTCCTCCGTGTCCTCCTCCTTCGCCACGCACGCACTATACCGTGTTGCTTCATCTACTCTGAGAACAATTTAATCGCGTGAACTTTGCAGCGATCAATTCTGTGTACCGTAAGAGCTCCGATTAACGAACGGTGGACACAGTCGGGAATGGATGAAAATATATTTATATCTGCCGAACGGAATAGGTGCCCGCTACATACGTAGAGGGGCTACTTCAAAATGCTCCGACCTAACTCGAGGTTGCTTTAAAATACAATCTTTATTCGTGATACAAAAAAAGACGTATACTTAAAGTAGGAATTAAGAGCATTTTTACTAAAATAATTAAAATGAATATTATGCAATAAATTCTAACATTTCAATATGGATATTACTTGAAAAGTTATTTTTACACGGTTACTTACGAGCATTCTGGCTTTCTTTGTTATTGAAATTCATGGGAAACGCATTTCGCCCCCCACATGGGGCTTCTTCAGTGCCGACAGTATAACTTAAACTAAATCACTAGAAACACTAAAAAGCCACCGATGGTCCTGGCGAAATTTGGCATATTTCTAAAGTTTGTATCACATTTTTAAAAAGAAACCATTAGAATAAATATAAATAAAAATCGACCTATCTGCGAGCTCGCACCGCACTAACTCAAGTTATTTTTATTATTTTGTACAGTGCTTCAATACAGAAATGTAGCAAGGTTCCGTCTTGGCATCATCACTACCTAGTACCCATTTCTTTTGGAGCTGATGAGCAATTACAGCACAGGAAATGTTCCATCAAAAACTTTCCTTTAGTTTCACTATTTTCTACCCAATGTGTTATTGTGCCGTCTTGTTGCTCAGCAAAATGCTTCCACGGATACTGGTGTTCCTCGGAAATACAAAACCATCTTGAGTAACGCATACGGAAGTGCCCTCACTCACGCACAAAAATCTTCGTATTACGAAAATGTGAATGAAATCGTCGCAAATTTTCGTTTTCTCTCATTAAGTGCAAAACTTCGTACGTGCAAATAATAATCCCTTAAATATTTATTGGCAGATCATCAGTTTTCGTCGCAAAGGATCAAAATTCAATTGCTCCAACGTGCACTTCCTGCTATCAACTTTATTTTCTGCCATTTTTAAATCATTTTTGACTCAGGGATAGTTCTGATCCGAAGTATCACCGATGTTTCATTTTCTTCATAGAAATTACATCAGCACTATCCATCAGCGTTATCCATTAATTTATACATGGTGTCCCAAACCACCGACTCGCACCTGCTTTTTTTGGACATTTTAGGTCGGATGGACTCGAAATCAGCGGAGTCAAACGGGGAATCGATCCGAGCGAATGCCAATTTCCCAATTAGGGGTAAAAGGAGGGTCGTGGCCTTAAAAGTGTAGTTCCCGTCATATTTTTGAAATTATTCTATCAAATACAGAAGCGAGGAAAATTTGACCCCGGATCTTCATCCAAGAAATCCAAAATCAGCCCCTCGACGGAAAGAAAAACCACTTGCTATTTTGAAAATTTGTTTTGATGAAGATTTTTTTTTCTTTTTTGCTGTGTGTCGCACTCGGTGGTTTTAAAATTTCCAAGAAAACACCTAGTTCCGTAGAAACATTATGTCCAACAACAAAACTGCACAAGATAAATTTGGAATAAAGATGCTCGATTTTTACAACACTATAGCTAATTACCCTCCATTAAACTCGATTCAAATTTAAATCGGTCGGTGTCGAAATCGAGCATGTCTTGTTATCTGCCGAGCCCTTCAATGTAGGTCTTCCCATAGAGCTCAGGACTCATCAGGAATTGGAATCGTCAAGTTTCAGAGTAGGCCGATTCATATGAAAGAGGCATCTAAAACAATGAGGCGTATTCGAGACACGATTCGGGGGAACTATGGCCGCGAGTTCGGTCGCTCCAATAGGGGAGGGAATCATTTTAGGTAAACAAAGGGGGGGGGGAGGCCTAGCAGCGCGGAAAAGTGGCTCCGATCCACTTGTTGAAAGGAAAACATTGTAATTGCTTGGGACCCCGCCGCTCCTCCCCCTGATCTGCACGCATTTATCGAGCCGGGGAAATAGTTTAACCGTAGGGGTTTAGCGGGGCGCGATATGAAATTATCTAACACTACCGGGCTCCGCGGGCTGATTATTGGAATTGACATACACAGCCATAGTCCTGAGAAAATGGAGCGGTCTCATTGGTTGAAACGGGTGCGCACCCACAGTATGGATGAAAAAATCCGCTTCAATTAAGAGGCATGGTTCTCGATTTAAGGAAAAATCCGATTTTTTTTTTTTTTTTTTTTTTTTTTTTTGTGGTTCTTCCGGGAGAAAAAGTGGCGAATCCTATCGAAGAGATGACAATTTAAGCGTCTTGTTCCACCGGCCGTGGTAAACCAAAGTCGGGGGTCTCGATTTCCATCCGTTTCGCGCTACCACTCCAACATGGGGTGGGTTTCGGCCAGATGGTCATCTAGGCGGTTAAACTATCATATGTTGGTTTGGGCTCTAATTTTGACAAAAGCTTTGATCAGAAGCTGGCTAGGGAGATCGGGGACCGAAGTCGAGCCGACCAACTAAACCAAACTCACGGCTGCATATCTGCCCGGATGACACCGGAATCATCCCTATCGAGGGATATCTCTCCGTCTGGTAAAAATCCGATTGAGTCTAGAGTATTTTTTCTTGTCAATGTTTTTAAGAGTCTGGACTCTATATCCAAGCGACTGTTTTTTCCAACCCCGGTTTTCCTTCAACCCACGTTCATGAGCTTTCGAAAGGTTTCTACCTAAAATGGAGCCTGAAATCAGTACGAAATGAAAGTACCCTAATTCTCGAAAATCAGCTCTCCTCTTTGTAGTGGGGCCGATAAGTGGAAAATATCATAAGAATCGTGCACTTCTGGAAGAAAGCATGAAAATTTCAGGGATTCATCTCTACCCTATAGACATTCGATTCAGACATAGACCCCAAAAATCTGAGCCCCCTGGGGGGGCAGGGGGGCCCCCAAATTTTGAATTTTGAATAACTACTGAACGGCTAATGTTAGCGTAATTTTTTTTAAGCAGGACGATAGGAAATTTTATCAGGAACAAAAATGGTTCTTATAAATTTTTCTGTGGGATCGATATTTAAGGCGTGAAACGGGAAAAACCATCGGGGGACGGGGAGCCGGCCGTTCTGAGGCAGATCCGCGCGCTGCGCTGTTTGCCCGGGACGCGCGCGGCGGCGCAGTACGGTGTTACCGACGAAACAGCCGCTTGTCTTGGTTTAATCTCAACGATGCGCAGTTTTAAAAATAATAATGAATTTACCGTACTGCCTAAATACTTTTCCTCAGTAATATAAGCTCTACTTTTTACTAGTAATACATAAAAACAAGCAAAAGCGAAATACTCCAATGTGAGAGCGCCGAGTCAATAGGAGGGATCGGTCATCGCGCATCACGCGTCTTGTTTTCTCTGAATGCAGAGCTTTTCCGACCTCAATACAGAGTAAATTACCCTTTCCTCACGTAAGTTTTGTACAGGATTACATTTTTTTAAGATATTAGAGCGAAATAACAAGTTTTAATACGATTTTGACCCACTTTTTCATGACTATTGGAAATGGCGGATCCTTCGTAACTTATTTTTAGCTTATTTTTCATGTTACTTTCGGCGAATGAGACAATGAGCTGCTTACATAACCATGAATTTTGCAAAACTTGGTAGAGATATTAATTGAGGAGTGTGGAGGGAGGGGAGGGGGGCTCCACAGTCCCTTCGCCACTATAAGGTTACCAGATTTCCTTCAAAATGAAGGAAATATCGTTTTTCGTTCATGTTCATTGGTTTCTCGCAATTGCATAGGTACTGATTCATACGGAACATTCCGACAATGTTCTTTTCTCCTCTTTTTCCCTCCAGCCAGTCAATAGAAGTTTTCATTTTCATGAACTCCCTATTTTTTCAGTTATTCAACAAATATGCATATTTAAAAAAAAAATAGAACAATACATTAAATAAATGATAAAAAAGAAGATATCTGAATACTATCGCCTCTTTTTATCGAGTCATCCTTGAAGATATTATTGGTACTTACCACGACACATAGAAAATGGAATGAGCAGTAAAAAAAATCCATGTATATTATCTTACATTTTGTTGTATGGAATTTAGAGTGGAGTTGGTAACATTTGTTTTGAAAAAAATATTAATATAGGAGGAAATTTATTTATCATGCAGGTTCTGATTCTTTAAAGAACCTCTGAGAAGGACCAGGCCTCAGGAAGAAATTCATTGCATTTCTTCTTTTTCAATCCGCAAATCTCGTACCGATTTTTGATTTGTATGGAGCTCATGGAAGAGTTCTAGGTAAGTATGTCGGAGACAATTTTCAAGAAACGGGACTTGCAAAATATGCAATGCACAAAACGTACACCTTAAACTTTATCGTACATTATAACACTGATCGAATTAGCTTTAGAGATTATCAAAAGGTTAATTTATCGTCAAAATATCAAAAAATCAGTCAAAATTAGCAATCAGTAATCAGTTGCAAAATTACCGAGATTGCGGAATATCGTACCTATGATGCGCTGACATAAGAGCAGGATAGGTTCCCAGTACTTAGGCGCGACTTCCTATCACTCAAATGGACCGTTTTGACAGATTAGCGGATACGGCGACTAGTTATTACTTAATAATATTCTTTGTACTGTACAAGAAGCAGTCCAACAAAGGTTTTTTGGGGGTCATTTATCCCTATCAAGCTTTCTCAAGATTCTTTTGCCGTTTTTTTGGAGCAAGTTTTGAAGGTGGTTTTGGTCCTCTTAAAAAAATGCCTATACGTAGCAATGATGTACCAAAATGTTCCTGAAAGAGAGGAGAATAAGCAAGCATGTTTTTATGTATGCTCATTGTTTACAAAATTAGGCTCCCTGTCTTAAGTAAGCATATTTAGATACCATCCTGATGTCGCAGCACCGAGAGAAAGAGAAAGAAAAACACTTTAAAATCATTTTTCAGGTCATCGTGGTACACAAATAAGATTTGTGACTTTTAGCCCCCCCCCCCCCTTCCCGAGACAACTGTGCCTCAGATTTTGTTCCGTTCAACTGATGTCTGATGCAGTTATCTCGGATGCTGTAATAAAACTTGACAAACCCATACAACAAAACAATTCGGAACTCCAGCACTTAACCCCTTCTCTTTCTGTTGCCGTGCGCTCGCTTGTATACATACTATATTACCTGCATAAGTTAAGCCCTATTTTAAGGCTTTATAAGTAGTACGATGTATTCACAATACTTTTAAAACTGCGCATCGTTGAGATTAAACCAAGACAAGCGGCTGTTTCGTCGGTAACACCGTACTGCGCCGCCGCGCGCGTCCCGGGCAAACAGCGCAGCGCGCGGATCTGCCTCAGAACGGCCGGCTCCCCGTCCCCCGATGGTTTTTCCCGTTTCACGCCTTAAATATCGATCCCACAGAAAAATTTATAAGAACCATTTTTGTTCCTGATAAAATTTCCTATCGTCCTGCTTAAAAAAAATTACGCTAACATTAGCCGTTCAGTAGTTATTCAAAATTCAAAATTTGGGGGCCCCCCTGCCCCCCCAGGGGGCTCAGATTTTTGGGGTCTATGTCTGAATCGAATGTCTATAGGGTAGAGATGAATCCCTGAAATTTTCATGCTTTCTTCCAGAAGTGCACGATTGTTATGCTTATCGGCCCCACTATTGAAATTCCTACACTTGGAGAGTGCGCACAGCATAGGTCGCATGAGCACCCATTTAATACGGATTGCGCAAGTGAAGATCCGTGTGTAATTAGTCTCATTTTCAGTGTAAAACTGAGCAGTCCCTAATTCTTACTGGGCATGCACAATGTTAGCTGAGTGAAGACGAAAAACTCCACTCTCCACTAATAAAAATATTCGTGCACCAGGGATGATATGAAACAAGTTTGAGTAGAGCCTGACTTGACTAAACTCACAACTCGAGTTGTACCTACTAATTTGGGCCCGTGAACTTACCGAAGAGCTCAGTCCTCATAATTGGACTCCGAAGTAATACGTATAGCTTGACTATTAGATGGGACGCAAAAGGTAAAAGGATTTATTTCTTGTAACGCATTTATTTCCATGCAATTTGTCTTTCATTATCTTCTCTTTTTTTCTGAGTCTCTTGAGAGAGAGAGAGAGACCTTTGCTTTAACTGTTCTTAAGAGATACTCCGTAAATCTTCAAAAATAGCGAAAACAACACGAGAATTGAGGGACTTGGACGGCAAGGCGCGTCAGTTCAGCTTTTGCTATTTTGACAGAAAAATGTTCAAAGTTCATGAATTCTATGAAGCCTGGCGGCGCGGGGGAAAGAAAGTTCGAACTCGCATTTCGATGCTTGAAAACTGGCTTTTACCAGTGAATTTTTCACAGAATTTATTCTAAACCTAGGTTCAGTTCATATCTCAATTTTTTTGAAAACTGCACTCATGCGCTTTTGCTTGTATTTAGCAACAATCAGAACTATTGATCAACTAATTAACTTCATAATAATAATGTGGGTAGGACTTTATTCACATTGGCTTACAGGTTGTCAATGCGTTCTTCTTTTATGTAAGCTCGTTACCACGGAGACTTGGGTTGAAGCTTAATTAGCTTTAACATACGCCTTGTCCTCCGAGCCCCTCAATTCTAAAGTAAGTCATTTTATCTCCTTATATATCAGCGTGGCGTTTTCTTGCACTCCGAATCAGAGCTGCAGCCAACGTGCGTTTTCCGTCGAGCCGCCGCGCCGTGGTTCACTAATTCTCGTGCGACGATGGAAAGTTTTTCACAACTGAAAAAACAAGCTGCGGATAAAAATAGCCACCCAAGTCGGGACCATGAGTAACGCGGATGAAATACATTCAGTTAATAAAACAATTGGGGCCCCTCGTCGAGAGGCATCCGCTACCGAAGCAACCTCCATACTTACGCGGTCACGAACAAAGACTTAAGTCGATCTTATCATACTCATCTACAGATGAAAAAATATTCTACTGTACGAGAGTTTTTAAACTTTAATAATTTTGTGGAAACATTTATTCAGTTATTATCTGCTGAAAGTGAATTTGAAACGTTTCGAGTTCCCAAAAGACTCTCGATGAGCGAGACTAGCTGCATGAATTGAGCTGGTAATGCTTTAACCCAACTTTCCAGAGAATCAGTGCGCTTCCGATCCTCTCTGTTATCTCTTACTTGTTCTTTAATCAGTTCAATGATCGTATTGAATCTTCTAAGTATTATGATCCTTCCTACTTGACTTTTTTTTTATATATAATATGGGTGCCTTTGAAAATAAAGCTGGATCGACTGAACTTGTTTTTTTCAATCCAGTAACTTTGAAAAATTTGCATTTTTCGATGGTAGAAAATATAAACTTCGCAACCCTGTGCTGCCAAAATTAGCGTTGGAGTTAAGCTAAAACTTCAAGCGAAGGATTTTCTCATCATGAGGTTTCGTTCAGGCCACTCTTGAACGAAATCCCTGAGTCTCCCGAGGGACGCTTTTTTGACAGGCTCTTAATTTGCACTTATCACTGAATCTCAGTATTTGCAGCCATCGCAGGCCTTTTGGAGGAGACCCAGACCCAGGAATTGGCCACGTTACTTTGACGCGAATTGCGGCGGTCGTTACCTCGAGGAAGGAAACAATTCCGCCGCGGCGCTGCGCAGCGCATTCCGACATTAAAGGCCGGATAAAGTCAGCAAAACCTTATTTGCCTGCGCCGTTCATTCAATTCAACCTCGGGAAAAGGAGACTTCACAACCGGAAGTAAATCAGCTTTGCCTCCCGCTCCTTTTTCACCCTCTCCCTTCTTTTTTTCTCAAGAATTTTTCGCGCGTCGTTGTCGAGCAGACTCTTTCTTATTGAAAGCCAAAGCCACTCTAGTTATACAATAGAAAACAAAGAGAATATAAAAGCAGCTCGAAACGGAAACGACAATCGAAAACAAGAATATGCGGAAATAAGGCTAAAATACAAAATACAAAGGCAGGACGTTTCGGTACCGTACGGCACCATTATCAGCTGCTAAAATATAATTAAAAATAATAAAGAAATTAAAATAAGAACCGGCAAACGTCGTTACATGGTGAAATTGGTATTGAAATGAGACCAATAGTTGTACATACATACATAAAGTCGCTTTTATAACGCCGCCTCGCGCTCTGCGACGCCCAATCGCCATTGCCCCTTATCCTCCCAAAGATCATCAGGCAATTGGCACCTTCTGATCTCCTCCTCCACCCCTTGTCGCCAACCTTTCACAGGACGTCCACGCCGCACTATGGTCCACAGACCGGATTTAACGGAACTTTAAGCAAATTTTGAAGGTGCAAAAAATGAAAGTTTGGCACCACAGTTTTATCAAACATACTCTCAGAGATCATCACCTGAGTTTTCATCGATTAATAATGATTGATAAGACAGGGACAGGCCTTAACAACAGAGCGCGCAACAGGTCTTCATTAGCTGATTGTGCGCCGCATTCAGTAGTGCGTTACAAAGTGTTTGTTTTTCCGAGTTACGCCTCATCAATGTGAAATTTTGGGCAATATGGATCCACCTGATGGTAAGTGACGTCCGTTTTTCCCAGTATCATTAATTTTAAGCCGAAATTTGTATGCTTTTTAACGCTGCAAACATACACCGAAAAAGGCTAGAAATCAGTGAAATTTATAATCTTTAGGAAGCTCTAACTTTTTTTTAATTCTAGTTAATGCTTTGGGAATTGAAAAACCTTGTTCCACATATCCTTAAGTTTAAAATGATGCTAAGTTTAATTGCGCCTTTTTGCAACTAACGGTGGAAATCAATTTTTTTCGGAGCGCATCTCTGCGATTTGAAATGTGACTCAGTGTTTTGATTCAATAACACGATAGATAAGGTCGCTTGTCTCTTCCAGCTAGAGAGCACGGCCAAATATTTTGCGGTGTTGCCAAGTTTAGCCTATATTGTTGCAATTTTAAATAATGTCAAATTGCATCAGAATCCATTGCTGCCAAATTTGGCCGAAAATATAACGTTTTCATAAGACCCGCCAGGGAAGGCCGATTATCGCTGAAATGACAAATTTATGCGGAGTCGTAGATTATTATGACATTTTCGACTAAGTATGACAAATTTAAATTGTCAACTGTGTTGCCAAATTTCGTTAAAAATTGATCTTTCCTCCACAAGGGCCTCTAGGAAAGGCTGATTATCCCTGTAATGTCAGATGTATCGAAGTCAAGAAATATTATTTAATTTTTTCATTAGGTCTGAAGTTTGTAATTATTTTTACCGGTTTTATAGTAGTTTTACTTAATTTTCAGATCATGCAGTCGTTTCTGTGACAAGAGAGGAATTATTTCAAGAGGCAAAGAAAGTTGGGTTGACCAGCACCTCAATCAGCAGGTTAATGGATCTTCTGAAGGCTTTTGTGTTACGCAATATACCCGCTGCAATCATTTCTGAAGATGGAGAGAAAAAATTATATGCGCTGATTATGATGTTCAGACAGAAGTGGAAGGAATGTCATAGGTGCGAAGAGAGGCTGAGGAAACTGCATGGAGATTGGCTTTGCAAGGTAGTATTTCCTCTCTCTGAAGATCCCTCTCTCAATACTCATCCAAGCACGAGTCGAGCCTCTAAAGACTTTGAGAGCTGCAGCATAAAAGTGCAGCAGCGAAAAGTCCATGATTTGGTGACCAGTCATTCCTCTTCACAGCTCGGAGTAGCGTATACAACTGCACTTTGGAAGGAAGGGGAAAGGTCCAAATCGCAGGTTGTTAAGGCTATTTCAGCAACACCTGAAAAAGTTGTAGATCTGAAAAACGTAGTGTTAGGGCGAAAGAACGAAGAGCCCGTGCCTCTTTTACCCAGCGAAGCTCTTGCATTCATGATCAAAAATAACTTTACAAAATCCCAATATGTCAACACAAGAAAAGAGTCCAAACTCAGGAAGGCTGACATCTTTCCTCCTTATAATTATGTTTTAGAAGAAAAGAAAAAATGCATGCCCGGAAATGATGCAATAAAAATTACAGAGATCTCCGGCGAAATTTCATTGCAAGCGTTACTTGACATCACCACAAACCGTCTTTTAGAGGCCGAATGGACGAAATATGAATCTTCGCTGATTAACCACCGTACAGATAATCCCCATACTTTACATTTCCTCTGGAAATACGGCTTTGACGGATCAAGCAATCAAAGTGAGTATAACCAAAAATTTTCCGAGGAATTCAAAGATTCGTCCGATAAAAACTTATTTGTCATATGCGCAGTGCCATTAATTTTAAGAGCTGCAAATGGGCAACCAGGTGGAATTTTTTGGCAAAATCCTAAACCCGCATCACCCCAATACTGTCGACCGATCAAGTTTATTTTCAAAAAAGAGGAGGATGACTTTGTGTTAGACCAGCTTGCTAGTTTAGAAAGTGAGATTGCAAACTTAGTGCCAACAAAGGTGATCAAAGACGGGGTGAATATTGAAGTTTCCTATACCTTAAAGCTTACAATGCTGGACACTAAGATGTGTAATTGTTTATCAGGCACCAAAAGCGCAAGCACATGTTATCTGTGCGGTATTCTACCCTCTAAGGCAAACGATCTAAAATTAGCATTCTCTAAAACCCCTCGAACCGACTTGTATTGCCTTGGTCTATCGACCTTACATGCGTGGATCAAAATTTTTGAGCTACTGCTCCATATTGCGTATCGCCTAAAACTGAAAAAATGGCGAATTATTATTCCAGCCGAAAAAGTTATCAAAAATGAGGAGAAGAAAAGAATTCAACGCGAGTTTAAGGAAATTGGATTAATCGTGGACCAACCGAAACAAGGCGGAGGCAATTCCAACTGTGGAAACACTGCTAGAAGGTTTTTCAAAAATCCTCCCGTGTCATCAAAAATCACACAGATCGTTCCTGGATTAATACACCGATTCCACCTAATTCTCGCAGTTCTAGCAAGTGGCTACGCGATTAAATATGACGTTTTCAAAGAGTATTCCAAAGAAACAGCAGAATTCTACGTAGAAATTTATCCATGGTATCCAATGTCTCCTACAGCGCATAAAGTTCTGATTCACGGAGCTGAAATCGTCAAATCAATGGAGCTGCCAATTGGGCAATACACTGAGGAGGCTTTGGAAGCTCAAAATAAGGTATATAGACTTTTTAGAAAATGTTTTTCGAGGAAAAGATCAAGAGAGGCAACAAATATAGATATTTTGTGTCGGATGATGTGCTCGTCAGATCCTGTAATCCTGAAGTCCCACGTAATAAAGAAAGCTACAAAATTGCCACGTGCCGCTTTGGATCTTTTAGAGCCAAATCCTTGTTTTGATCATTTGAAATTGGAGGAAGATAAAGAAGAAGATGAAGAAGAGAAAGTCGAGGAAGAAGGGAAGAGCGATGACGATGAAGACGAAGAAATGGATGAAGACATAGACGAAGAAATAGACGAATGGATAGATGAAGAAATGGACGAGGAGAGTGACGAGAATATGGATATGGAAGATTGAATCAAAGCTAGGATCGTGTATTTTTAATTGTTTTTGTTTGTTTTCTCATTGAAATGTGATTAATTTTTTTTTAACTTTATCCGTTAAGTTTTGTTTTATACATTTTTTCCTAAAGCAAATTATGATCTCAGTCATTTTTTCGATCTCAGTATGTGATTTATTTTTTCAGTAAAGTGTGCTTTCTGTTACCTTATACAAAATGTTTTCTTAAAATATGCAACATTTGTGTTTGTGATGGGGATGGTGGGGAAGGGAGTCCACATATATGAGAGTGACATGTAGTTCGTAGCGAGTTAAAATAACGAATTTCTACCTTTTTAAATTACCATGAGATTGATGAATTCAACGTTTGTCAAATTTACTCCCCCCCCCCCCCACCCACCACCACACACTTACACAGTCTCACACACCCTCATCCTCTTTCGTTAAGAATCAATCTCAGTAGATTTTTTTTATCATTTATGGGATAAGTTAGTTGTCATCAATGGGCTATTGCATGCTCATGATCGTCAGAATAGGGGAAAAAAGTCTTAGGTTTTAATAGCGCCCGAAGTTACATTTAAAGTCAAGTTTCTCGGTCAGGATGTTAATATTTTGTCAAACTAAGATGTAAAATGAAATCAGCGACCCAAAAAACATTAGAAACATCGGCTTTTAAAACGATACATTGCATTTCCGCCTAAAGTTCCGTTAAATCCAGTCTGTGGACCATAGTGCGCCGTCGCCTTCGGGAGGAACCCAATCGAAGACCTGCTTGGGCAACCGGTCGTCTGCCATCCTTCGCACATGTCCATACCAGACCAACTGCTTGGACCTGATATCGTGCACGATTTCCTTCTCTACACCCATGATCTCGCGTACTTTTACATTGCGGATACGCTCTCTTCTTGAGATGCCAGCAGACCTCCGCCAAAAGTCCATCTCAGTTGCCCTAAGCATGTCTTCAGTTCTTTTCTTGAGTTCTTGCTATATGGGGTTCTCTGGGACCAGAGTATCTCCAAGGAGACGTCATCGTGAAGAGTATCGTAACTTACGGGAGTGAGGTCTGGCAACTCAAGAAAAGAACCAATTGTTGTTCATTCGTTTTTATTTTAATTTTATTTTTAATTCTATTTTAGCAGTTGATAATGGTGCCGTGAGGAACCGAAACGTCCTGCCTTTGTATTTTGCATTTTAGCCTTGTTTCCGCATTTTCCTATGTTTTCGATTGTTGTACAATAGGACGTTATGCTGAAAGGAACTTTGTTGCACGTGAAACCTATGCACACAGTTCCTTTTAGCATAAATACGTCCAATATACATCATGTGGCCCGGGCATTCCTCTCCTCGCCACGAATCGTATTCGATAGTGGTTCGATGTATCATTTCAACAAAATTGCCAGTCTCAGGCGAAAATGGAGAGGTTGCATGTGTGAGGGATTAGTGATGTGACTTTTGAATCTTATGTAAAAGTTCGCGAGAAACACGATGGTGCCACTGGTTTTCTCTGAAATCATCTCCCAAGCTCAAAAAAAGCTTTCGAAGTGAGGCCAAAATGGAGGGGATATCCCGCCCACCCCGAGAGTCCACCTCTACATCAAAACAAACTCCCCACGCAAAGATAAGGAGCAAATACATTGACAGGGCTGCCACTTCATTTGGGGACTCCAAAACTGAAAACACGGCAACCCTGCTAATGTATTTGCTCCTTATCTTTGCATGGAGAGTTTGTTTTAATGTAGAGGTGGACTCTCAGGGTAGGGCGGGATATCCCCTCCATTTTGGCCTCACTTTGAGAATTTTTTTTGAGCTTGGGAGTTGATTTCAGGGAAAACCAGTGGCACCATCGTGTTTCTCGCGAACTTTTACATATGAAACAAAAGTCAAATCGCAAATTCCTCACATGCAACATCTCCATTTTCGCCTGAGACTGACAATTTTCTCTCCATTTTCGCCAGAGGAAGGTATACTTGATTAATTTTTTTAGAACAATTTAAGCCTAGTATCAGGTAAAGTAATTTATTACTAACAAATGCGATTGTTTAACTGAGCTAAACATCTCATTCTTCTTCTCATTCAGTCATTTTTGACTTCATTTTGTTTTTAGTTCTGAGAACACCTTGGAGTATGTTGAACACAAAAATACCGTGTAGGCTCTGAATAGAATGTTGATTCTATCTCTCATAAATGATGGAAACAGTGCAGAGAAAAATAGGGTTAAAAGAAGAAAAAGCTCATTGGTGTTAGTGTTTTCATATCAGTGACCAAAGACCCAGTCTTGTCAAACCTGCCAGCCTGGGAAATAACTCTAAATTATGAGCTCATATTCTGAGGCTAACGGAAATATTATTGGTCTTGGCCTACCCCTTTAACTGGATTACATGATTATACATACGCACCTTGCTTCACTTCATCAGGAACGTACGTTAGATCTTTCTCAATGCTATCGAGATCAGGATCAGTATAAGTTTCAGGGATTGCACATGCTAGAAATGAAAACAAGATGAAAGTTAGATGACTAACTGTAGGGAATAAAAACCTAATTTAAAGTTGATGTGGATCATATGAAAAAGAAAAATCAAGCTTCGGTTTTTTTTGAGAGCCACAGATGTTGATAAGACATTGATCTGGTAAAGACTAAAAACTGTCATTGTCATCAGTGCATTACATGAATTTGTAACATAGGTATGGTAATATAATAATGAGTTATGAATGAATAACGAAATATTTCAGCTGACCAATTCAATTCTAATTCCTGCAGATAATTAGCAAAATTCAAAATCTTACATTTCATCATTTAATTTTGTGAGGAGCGATGAACACTTGGAGGTACGGAGCGGTTGCATTGCAAGTGTAATGCTAAGAATTTATGAGTGGAGAAAAAAAAATGTTCATCAGTGTTATACAATCTGTGTAGGCAATTGATAATGTTTAATCTTACTGCTTATTTGCTAACTTTATGTTAGTTGAGAGTCATACGAACCTGCTGGCGACTCAGTGCGTATATTCCTCTGGACTGGTGGTGGCGGCTGATGACTATCAGCCTCGATGATGAATTCAGTAATTGCTGATTCTGTAACAAAAACAAAGAAAATGTATTAGGGAACACATCATTTCATCTACATGCATGAGCTGTCAATTTAGGAATCCTGAGTCTGTGCTCAAACCAGCAGTAAGGGGAAATTCTTTAAAATAGAGGTCTAAGAAAATGAGTAGCCTGTTTTCTTGAGTGAAACAACAGATATACCGTCAAGGCTGGATTAACCGTAGAGGCAAAGTGGGCCTGTGCCCACAGCGGCAAATTTTCGGGGGCGGCAGAAATCGAGATAGAAAAAAAAAATGCCGCCAGTATAAGAGCCATCAATATAATCTATCTGTGTTCATTTTTCCACAAGCGGTTGGGATGTACTGCTGCAATTCGCCATTAGTGAACTTACCAGCTTCAGATGAGAACACTTATCGACTGTAAGATTAAATTTCTAGGCCCGTATTGTAATATTTCCTCGGCATGCACTCTAAAACAGAGCTCCTCTGTACTTTGCAAAGGATTGCTTCACCGATAACTGTCTAGACGCTTCCCTATTTGGTGATAAATCAGACTGCTCCCATGAGTGCACAATCCTCCATTACCTAATTTCAGCACCCTAAAAATAAAATTGATACATTAAACCGAACAGTCTACATGAGACAGTCTTAGAATCTTGGAATCTTCACTGAATTCTGACCCAAACCTACGCACAGCAACAACAGCTGAAGTTATCTAGCTGCCTTCGCAATGTGACTATTCCGCCTTTAGGTGCATTACATTGGTTTGGTTCCTTTCCAAAAATTGAAAACAATTTATTTTGTTAAGCTTAAATAAAAAATCATTAATGGTACTTACAAGAGTTGCCATCAACGTCGGCAGGGGTGTCGATGCGGTACTCTTCATCATCTTCATCATCTCTGAAGAAGAGCATGTGAGAGAAGGCTTCATCCATCTTTGGTAATGGATATGAATGACACGGAATCACTGATAATTACAAGTTCACCTTAACTATTCACTAAAAAAAAAACTTCTTGAGCACCAAAACATGATGTGATCATTTCGTTGTTTACAAATTCAAATTTTGATTTTCTTTTAATTCTTTTTTTCTTTCTGGAGGTTAGGTTTGGTAGAAAACCGCGGGATGGATACGACACTCGAGAAAATTCCGGAAGATCGAATCCCCATTTCCAGAATGATCCAAAATGGTTATCAAAAAGTAAAATCAATCCGGATTTTTAACAAAAGTTCCGAAAATCTGAAAGATTCCGGGAAAAGTTCCGAAAATTTCGGAAAATTCCGGGACTGAGCATTAAATATTCCGATTATTAGCAAAAGTTCCGAAAATCTAAATAATTCCGGGAAAAATTCCGAAAATTTGAAAAGTTCCGAAAATCGGAATTAATTCCGGGAAATGGCAGCACTGTAAGAGGTGGACTCTCAGGGTAGGGCAGGATATCTCCTCCATTTTGGCCTCACTTTGAGAGCTTTTTTTGAGCTTGGGAGTTGATTTCAGGGAAAACCAGTGGCACCATCGTGTTTCTCGCGAACTTTTACATAAGAAACAACAGTCAAATCGCAAATCCCTCACACATGCAACATCTCCATTAGTCGGAGCACGTTCGACCTTTTCCAAATAAAATGCCTGTTTCACCGTAGATAGGCGTAGTCCGTCGCTACGTTTTAAGGAAAAGTTTTATATACAATATATATAAACTTCGAAGGATTCTGCCTTTTTCTATTTCACTCGAGGGGAAGTGTCCCCTCCCGGACTCTCTTCCCCACCCGGTGACTGACGCTGCGCTGTGCTGAACGGTTCAGCCTGAACCTTTCCCCTACGTCTGACCGTTCCCCACTCCTCTGTCAATCGAACCATATGCCACCGCTTACGTATTGTCGCTCGCCCACCCAGGTACCTAGCGGCCAGCGGTCAGTTGATGATAAATCTCGCTCATGCTCCTATGCAGCTACGCATTGATTACGCCAGCTAATTACTTTCTAATAATTAGAATTTCTTCGATAATAGTTTTCTTTATTTATTCGACTGTATTTTTTTCTCTGTTCTACTGTGATTTCCTTGGTTCTCTACTGTGTTTTTCCTAAATCTCTGAGTCAGAAATCTGAAGCACTTCGGTATGCACCGAGTACTTCAGATGTGTGACCTGAAACCTTCGGTATATACCGAACTACTTCAATTGTCTGACCCGAACTTCGGCAGATGGACCTTAACTTTTCGGATGCGTGATCCGAAAACTTCAGAGATCCATATGATCTCAGCTTCGGGTTCCATGCACAAATTTTTTTCTCCGTGTTTCCTTTTAGGGGACGCAACTAAAATTTCAGTAAATTTTTTTCAGAAAAGTAAAGAAAAAAAAAAAAAAAGTGGCTAACGATGGTTCCTCACCTTCACGTGGTGTTGGCTGTTTTTACTAAGTGGGAACCGTCCATTTTAAGATATAGTCTATTTCTTGCCCTGCCATTATTATTCTACAAGTTAATTGTGGAGTGAGAATTTCATAATGTTTTCTATGAAATCTTCAAAATATAGTGATAAAAAATTTGCAACTACTACAAAATCGGCTCGCGAAGCGAGCCGAATGTCACTCGCGTAGCGAGTGACCGGGGGTCCAGGGGGCGTAGCCCCCGGCTAGGCGTGACGGGCGCGCGAAGCGCGCCCAGAACGGCTAGTATACAATAAAAGTCCTATTTTGAACCACAAAACTGAACTATATACAGGGTCATTTAAAAGTCACGCACCGCCGGCCATAACTTTAGTTCTAAAATATGATATCGATTTGCGGTTTAAGACGCTTTTCCTCATATCGAGGGGAAATTTTTTTAGATTCTTTCCAGTTTTTGATCCCTTCGGGGGAAGGGGGTGGGGGGCAACTCAAAAATTTCAAATGGCCAGTGGTGCTTGATTTTTGAATAACCCTGTATTACTGTCTGTCGTGTATTTTAACTGGGATACCCAAGGTTTTGTGCAATAATCACAAAGCGCTATTCAGTAGAAGACGCTCATCTATTTCGGCCTTTCGCCATCCTTATCCCAATTTAAATACTTACTAAGATTATGAAAATATGTATCAGTACCCCAGAGTCAAAAAGCACCTGACTCCATTTTAGTCTTTTCGAGATATCTATGAAAATCGTGCGTCGGCCCCATTCATTCATGTAAATCCCAATTTTTGAAAGTACGTGTCGCACAACCTCATGATAGAGCTACCAAATTTTCCACACACACGGAACCGTTATGAGGATCTCGAAAACGCCACTAACTCGATTTCTCCAAAAATGAGAGTTAGGTACCTTTTGACTCTGGGGCTCTGATTTTCAGATGCTGCTAAACCCAGAACTCATTCAAAATGCTGTCTGTTAATACCGTCGTGGGACACCCTGCGGTCTAGTTTACTTCTTTTTGTTTATTTATTTATTTTTTTTTTTTTTTGCAAGTTGCACTTTAGATCTAAGGCGGAAAGCAGGAATGCCAACAGAAAGAACTCGGGTCATTATCCCGGCCGGCTTAGCTGTTTGTTTCTCGTTGCTCCCATTAGCCTTTCCGCGACACCGTCCTTTGCCGAACTGCAGCAATAACCGTCGGACTCGGCTCTCGAACCCCGAATGCCACCGTCCATCCGGCACCGCCGTACAGCCGCACCGGCGACGATGATTACTTCACTTATTGAGATCCTTCATTTTTAAATGTTTTCATTAAGCTACGAAGTTTCCAACTGCCGTTCGCGTTTTTAAACTTCTCACGCCCGTGCCTTTGTTCTTCCTGCAGCAGTGCCAGGCAACTCGTAGTGCCATTGTTCTGTATCCTGGCTACGGTAGAAAGTCGCGTTATTTGAAGCTGGCAACAGGGCCCCTGCGCTTTTAATTTGTTCCGCGCCGTTGTTTCGTTGTGTCGCTTTTCCGCACGGCTCGCTAATTTTTATTATTTTGCAGCTTATCTTGCGAAAATCGGCCGTGTAGGCCAAGAAACGCATTGTTATGTTGCAAAGGTGACAGTAAACAGGATTTAACTTGAAGAAACGGAGACCTTAAGTTTAAGTCGTGTATCTTTGAAACTTGCCCAACCTGGAAAAATGGGAATTTTTCGTTTTATTTTTGAAGGATTGTTGTTTTTAGGGTCAAATGCATCTTAAATTCGTCTAATTTTTTCTCTCTAATTTTACATTTGGTAGATACACAAAAAACTTTGTTTGTTTCGAAAACACTGGGTCAGTTGCACTGGTCACAGAATCGTGATTTGATGCTTAATCTTTGCGGATTAGCCAAAAATAATAAGATCCGTCCAAACAGCAACTTTCTACATTCAGTATTAACCGAGATGTCGCGCTTTGAAAAACTCGAGGTTTATGACGTCATCCCCCATAGCAGTGACACCCTTGCTCTCTTCCACCTTGTTTTCATCAGAGTTTTGAGTAATAACCATTGCAAACGTGTGTCTCAATGATCGATGAAAGGAAGGTGGAAGAAACCAAGGGTGTCATCAGCGCGGAGGATGCCGTCAGAAACCGAATTTTTCAAACCGCAGTATCTCTGTTAATATTGAACGTAGAAAATTGCTGTTTAGACCGATCTTATTATTTTCAGCTTATCTGCAAGGATCAAGTATCAAGCATGATTCTGTGTGACTAGCGTAACTGACCCTTTGCCCAACTCAAAGATTCAAAGTATTTGTATTGTACACAAGTGAAGAACCAAAAAGTCTGATGTACTCGGCTGTTTGTCCTCGTCGACCATACATATAATATTCAGTGGCGTGGCGTGAATTGCGATGTATCATTGTTCTGCCGTTTAAAACTATGGTAAAGAATCGATCATTCAGGTGTTCGCTGCGAACACCCTGTTTATCGATCCTTTTCCATAGGTTTAAATGGCATAACAATCGATAAATCGCAATTCACGCCACGTCACTGGGCACTAGGCCCAAGTTACGTGCTTGCTTTTTTACGGAGAGAGACGCGAGGCTGAGGCTGAGGCTGAGGCTGAGGCTGAGGCTGGTAAACGAACGTATCAAAATATCGGAGCTCGGTTTAAATAATCGAGAAACAGGACGGGCGCATGAAACTTTCGTGAGGTTTTATAAGGCTCGACTTGGTTCTTATGAGGACGGAGGCATTACAATTTGTTCGTTTCTTGCTTGATGACTGCCGCAGATAAACGTAACGTCTTGTAAACCCAGTTACGTCCCGGGTGTCGGCGTGGGGTTTCCTTTGAACCATAGTTGAGCCTACTCATTAATAACAATTTACAGCAGATGGGAACGCAAGTTTTCACAGCCTACAACCAGCCGAGAAACCCCTGAACAAGCGTGTTTCAGGATGCCAGCTACCGGACGGAAACTCCGTGTAGATTTAGAAGCGCTTTGCAAGGTTGTCAAATTACCCATACAGTATTTTCGGATCTGTGAGGCTGAAGCTGTATCCCTTCAAACCAGAAGTTTTTAGAAAGTGACCGCAAGTCTTAACGGTTTCATATATCTTTAGCATTAGAATGCCGGGCCACGCGTTTTTGGAACCAGGGTCGAATTTACCTTTTACACACTTAAAAATCGTTTTTACAATTACTTCGGGTTAGTTTCCTGTTGGGAAGGTCAACCAAATCGATTCAGTTGCTCAACACGTATTTTGTTTAAATCAATCAAAACATTAGGTTATTCTGGTTCTTGTATTTCTCTCGAGACTTACAAACTCGGAACTTTTGGACAGTCATCGTGCAGAAACCCTAAAAATTCGACTATTTCAAGAATGCTTCAAGTGTGAGTCCTTCATCTTCGTTGGTTTTTTATTTGTTGCGTAGAATTGTTCATTCAACGTCATCTTGGAACTAATCTCGTTTTATACCGCAAACGTTGAAAATTTGGCAATCCAGTCAGGTACTTGCTCGGATGGGATTTGTGTCTCTTCGGAGATGATAAATGTTCAGACCGCTCGTTGCGTCCTCTGGTGAGTAATCGTGACATCAGCGTACCCGGCGAAGCATGTGGAATTAGAGCGCTCAGCAGGAAGAGAATCAACTAAAAATTATTTAGAAGGGTTTCGGTGTTGACAAAAAAGAATAAAAAAAATAGTCACGCATAAAGAAATAAAGAAAGGAACGTTTGTAGCAACTTGGCGTATTCTTTATTGTAAACTTACGCCCGGTTGTTTATTGTAAACTTACGCCCGGTTGCGAGGTATAGATTCTGAAGTGGCTAGGCGTGAATGATCGATTTTCGATATTTTCCCAGATGAAGCTGTGGATAAGAATCGATTTTTCAGGTGTTCGTTGCAAAAACCCTGCTTATCGATCCTTTTCCACAGTTTTCAATGGCAGATCAATCGATTAATCGTCGAAATGTAATTTTTTGTTTGGAAATTATAGTACCCTGGGAGTAAAGATAAAAAGTAAGATGATCAGATTATGTTTGCTAGGTAAACAAAGCTGCACCACAGTCGAAGCGACGTTGGAACGCTTTTGTTTCCTTTTTGCAAAATGCAATCCATTTTTTGTTTAATTAGATGATAAGAACAGGTAACAAATAAAGTGAAACTGTTTCAAGCAAAGTTGAAATTTAAGTATGTACCGAACTATGTCGTGATTGCCTCTTGCGATACTATTCTCTATAAATCGATTTTTTTTTTTTTTGGTTTCAGGTATGCTTGATTCGAGTTTTCTGTTCTACACCTTAATGTAAGTCAGTTTCTTTCCCGCAAATCTTTTTCTTTGGTTAATTTTTTCCAACTTGTTTTATTTCAAAGCCTGGAACAAATTACCCTGATCGTCGGGTTTGACACTTTTTTTTTTAAGAAATTTTATTCTAGTACAACGTAACTTTTGCAATTATTTCAATGTATCTATCTATATAATTTAAAACTAAACTATTTGCATTAAATGTACAGAGTATATAACAAGAATTGAAGAGATTTTTGAAACGAGTCCGAAGGCGAACGAACTGATTGATCTCTTTGTCAGGATACCCCGGTATCTCTGTTTATGGTTAATCTTTTTAATTCGAACATAGTTCGTTGGTTACCGTCGGATTTACAGTGAATTGTTATGTGGTACACTTCCGTTGTCCTTAAGATGGCGGCAAGAACTCATCTTTTACATTGAAATTATAGGAGATCAAACGCCTGCAGGCCGATTACTAAAATTTCGTGCAGCTCTGGCGGATAAATTACATAGGTTAAATGTAGCTTTTTACCCGATCTGTGCCAGCCCCTTAAATCGTAGCGTTTTTCCCATCACAGTATACTGCTTGCTAAGGAAAAAATACCTTATGAACATTCGAACGCTGCCACGTATCTCGTATACCTGTGGTATATTTACTTCTGAAGCAACATACTGAAGTGCTTTAGATTAATTTGTTACTAAAATTCTCCACGGAAATTTGGCAACATTGGAAGGACCTACGGATTTCTCGATTTGACGGCCTCTCGCCATACGCTCGGGGGTTCGGATATCGGAGATTGATTTGAAAATTGAAGTAATGCGGGTAATTTATTTGATAGGCTTATCCAAGCCCCATTTTGCCGTTACAATCCGATTGTTCGCTGAAAGTGGATCCTTGCTGACCGGTAAACTCGATCAACGCGGCTGCTAAAGTCTGTTAAGGCTCATTTATTAGGATTTCAGATTGTAGCCGTGTGATCAATCATGGTTTAATGACCTGTTTACTTGGTTCGGCACTTTTTGTACGCAGCGTTTCTCCAGTTGAAAACTCGATATTGTCGCAACACGGATTAATAACTTTTTTGAAACTTTTAATTTTAACTCTCCCTCTGTAATATTCAATTTCCTCTCGTGGTATGTCCTATGTCCTTGCGGACCCTGGAGAAAGCTAGAAAGTCAATCCTGCAGAAGTTGCGAGGGCTTCTCTGGGACTGGAAAATTTGAGTGGGAGAGGCTCTTAAAACTTCAAGTATCTCACCCTACCAAATCCTACAATACACAGACGTCGCGTCAATGCGCACATCGAGACCGTCAGAAATTCATTCCCAATTTCACATTCCTCGTAAGAAAAAGAAGCGTAGTAGGGTGTTTATTTGTTAATTTGATGCAAATAAGTCACCCCCAGTTCACAGTACGAAGAAAATTCTGTGAAAACTTCAAGGAATAATGCCCATTTGTTCTCCTATAAAAGATTAATGTAGGAGCGGAGATTTTTAAACACCGCATACGAGATACGTAATTGCAGACTTACACCGTCGATATGTTTTTCAATACACATAAGTTTTTCTTTTTTTTTAAAGCTTTTCCTGTCATGTTCTCATAAAGGAAATGCGGGATTGATAGATTTTTTTAATAGTGCCTTTACAAGGGGAGAGGGTCAGAAAGTCGGTCATAATGTCCTATGCAACACTTTAACGACCCGTATACAACACGAATGAATCTTCTCTTTGCTCCGGCAAAAGTTTACACCAGACTCGCTAAAAAGAGGCAGGTCAGTGACCTTAAGAAAACAATCGTCTCTGAGACAGGAGCCACGAAGGATGCCCGCAGAAGGGATCAGGGTCTTTGTGACGCGAATTTTACGCGGCCGAATCACGAATTTTCGCCCCAAACCTCCTCCCCACGCTTCTCTCTCTTCCGTCTCCTGCTTGCCATTCCCGCAGTATTCTCGCTGCTCTGAAAATAAATTTCCCAAGCGAAACGGCGCGGCGCGGCGATCCTCTTGCCTCGCCAAATAATTGGACAGCATCAAGTGAATAGAGCCTTATCCTTATCTGAATTTCGACTCAAGCTGTCGCGTTCACAAGAAAACAAGAACCAGTCTGTACTTAAATTGAACATTTCTATCATGGACGACCTCTAGAATATAGCAATTCTGATAAAGCTGAAAGTGGGCGGGGGATTTGCCGTTGTCCCCTAAAATAGCGTCTCCCCTTAGTTTGCTCTTTGTGGTTTACGTTATGTGATTAAAGGAGATTTTTAGGAACTCTGAACATAGCGTTATAGAAGGAAGAAATATAACGAAGCGCAAGTAAAATGAAATGGTTTAACTTTGCCGATAGACTCGTTTGAGGGATTACAGTGATTTGCCCCCACAAAAAATGTAAGCACACAAGAAATAGTGTTGCAGGTTTTGAAAATCTGAAAGTACAAATGTTCGTATGTATGTATGAGCCGCTTTTACGGCGCGCTAGGGCGCTCTGCGACGCCTATTCTCCACAGGAATCTGTCATGGTAGAGATCCTCCGGAAGGTGGCATCTCTCCATCTCTTCATGGATGCCCTCTACCCACCGTTTGGCTGGACGCCCTCTCCGTCGCCTACCTGGGGGGACCCACTCCAACACCTTCTTCGGCAACCTGGTATCAGCCATTCTCTGCACATGCCCATACCATACCAATTGCTTGGTCATGATATCGTGCACAATCGTCCCCTCAACGCCCATTATCTCTCGGACACGTTCATTCCTGACACGTTCTCTCCTCGAGATTCCAGCCGATCTTCGCCAGAAATCCATCTCGGTCGCCTTGAGCATTTCTTGGGTCCGCTTCTTCAACTGCCACACTTCACTGCCATAGGTGATAATAGGCTTGACAACCGAGTTATAAATCCTCTTCTTGTTGTCTTTGGAAATCCTTTGGTCCCAAAGGATCCCATTAAGCATGGCGATGGCTTTCCTTCCTAGAAGATTACGGTCCCGAATGGCCCGATCCAGCTTCCCATCCGAAGTCAGGTTCACCCCCAGGTACTTGTATTGTTCGCAACTTTCTATATGTTGACCATCCTCCAGGACTATGCTTTGCTGAGCACCTCCGACTGACATATTTTTTTTCTTACGGACACTAACCTCGAGGCCCCATTTGCGGTACTCCTCCACCAACTTCCGGGTCATATACTCCGCGTCATCGTGATCTTGACTTATGACTACCTGGTCGTCAGCAAAGCATAGCGTGAACAGTGTTTCTTGGTCATTTAGAGGGACGCCCATGCCGGCACACTTTCTTTTCCATTCCTTCAGAACGTGTTCTAGATATATCTTAAACAGCGTCGGTGACAGACAACATCCCTGCTTAAGCCCCTTGGTGACAAAAAAACCGTCTGAAAGCCTTCCTTGGCACTTAATTCTAGCAAAAGCCCCCCGATAAAACTGCTTGACTGCCCCAATAAGTCCTTTACTAAAACCAGTTTCTTCTAGGACTTCCCAGAGTTTCACAAGAGGAATACTATCATAAGCCTTTTCAATATCCAAAAACACTAAATGAAGCTCCTGGCCAACAATTCTCTTCTTTTCGGTTAACTGGGTAACACAGAACAGATGATCAGCGGTAGACCGACCAGCCCTAAAACCTGCTTGCTCCTCCGCCTCGAACGGGGTCCACTCCTCTTCGACCTTCGCTTTCAACACTTTTCCATAAATTTTACTTATCGTTCCTGTCACCGCTAACCCTCTCACAAATGTTCGTACTTTCCTTAAAGTTTGTATCTTAAAGCATCAGCAACAGTAGTTGGCGCAGAGATCAAATACTAATTGACAAGAGCAACTGCGTTGAGCAGTGCCTCGCACGGTGCCCCTGAACTCACTTTAAATGCGACTTTGTTGTACATCAAAAATTCAAGTTGGAGGTTGTAGTGGGGTACTCCCTGATGGGTTTTTGGGAAATTTCGAAATAGGTTGTCGGAGCTCCTCGAAAAATAATCGCATTTTTGTGGTTTTTTAGGGGTAAAATAGCAAAATCGGCCTCGGGGCGACAAATTAAACCCCCTCTCCCTCATCCTTGCCTAGACCGATCTGAATTTTTAGTATGTTTTTACCTGGTATAAGATGGGACTTTTCTGAAATTTTCATGCCCATACAAATTTTTTTGCTCCCGCGGCAGCGTTGCCAAGTTGCGGACTCCAAAATATCGAATTTAATGATAAAATGAAGGTTTCGGAGTGTGATTTCCATTCAAAATCAAAAATTCAAATTGTAAGTTGTAGTAGGGTACTGCCTAATGGGGTTTTGGCCAATTTCGAAGTAGAGTGTTTGAGATTTTTGAAAAATAATCGAATTTTTGCGGTTTTTTAAGGGTAAAATAGCACACTGAGCACGGGGCGGCAAGTTAAACCTTTTCTCTCTCATCCTTGCCGTGACCGATCTGAACTTTTAGTATGTATTAACCTGGTATAAGATGTGACTTTTCTGAAATTTTCATGCCCATACAAAATTTTTTGCCCCCCGCGGCAGCGTTGCCAAGTTGCGGACTCAAAAATATCGAATTCGATGATAAAATGAAGGTTTCGAGGTGTGATTTCCTCCAAAATTTGACGAAAAATGTGCAATCTGAGAGTTTTCGATAAGAAAAGGCATATTTGAACAATTTAGAGTTGCAGTGTTGCCAGCTTTCGATTTAAAATTCGTCAAAATGACCCAAATCGCGTTGCAACCTCAAGCGCTGGATTTTTATTTCGTTCAGAATTGGTTATTACGGTTCTTCTGTACTCTATGCATTTAGGTACCATGAAAATTATGCCAATACTTACTTGATGGGTGCAGCTAACTCAAAAAGAGAGGCCGGATAAAGCGATGAGTCGGGGGAAAACGAGCGGTTCGGGTTGACAGAAAGTTCTTAAATCTACTCCATCTCCAGAAAGTAGAATTTGAGAACTTTCTCCCACCCCCCAAATCTTATCCCTGTTGCAGTCAATCCTTTGAACATCTTATCTGAAATTTTGCCCCCGAATTTTGATTTGATCAAGAGGCCTCTTGAATTTAGATGGACTCCATCAGGTTTGTTCCGATCATAAAAAGTCATAATTTCGTCATCTAGTTTATTTTATTTTTGTGTTTTTGGGAAAAATTCGGGGGCAAAATTTCAGATAAGATGTTCAAAGGATTGACTGCAACAGGGATAAGGTTTGGGGGGTGGGAGAAAGTTCTCAAATTCTACTTTCTGGAGATGGAGTAGATTTAAGAACTTTCTGTCAACCCGAACCGCTCGTTTTCCCCCGACTCATCGCTTTATCCGGCCTCTCTTTTTGAGTTAGCTGCACCCATCAAGTAAGTATTGGCATAATTTTCATGGTACCTAAATGCATAGAGTACAGAAGAACCGTAATAACCAATTCTGAACGAAATAAAAATCCAGCGCTTGAGGTTGCAACGCGATTTGGGTCATTTTGACGAATTTTAAATCGAAAGCTGGCAACACTGCAACTCTAAATTGTTCAAATATGCCTTTTCTTATCGAAAACTCTCAGATTGCACATTTTTCGTCAAATTTTGGAGGAAATCACACCTCGAAACCTTCATTTTATCATCGAATTCGATATTTTTGAGTCCGCAACTTGGCAACGCTGCCGCGGGGGGCAAAAAATTTTGTATGGGCATGAAAATTTCAGAAAAGTCACATCTTATACCAGGTTAATACATACTAAAAGTTCAGATCGGTCACGGCAAGGATGAGAGAGAAAAGGTTTAACTTGCCGCCCCGTGCTCAGTGTGCTATTTTACCCTTAAAAAACCGCAAAAATTCGATTATTTTTCAAAAATCTCAAACACTCTACTTCGAAATTGGCCAAAACCCCATTAGGCAGTACCCTACTACAACTTACAATTTGAATTTTTGATTTTGGAGGAAATCACACCTCGAAACCTTCATTTTATCATCGAATTCGATATTTTTGAGTCCGCAACTTGGCAACGCTGCCGCGGGAGCAAAAAAATTTGTATGGGCATGAAAATTTCAGAAAAGTCCCATCTTATACCAGGTAAAAACATACTAAAAATTCAGATCGGTCTAGGCAAGGATGAGGGAGAGGGGGTTTAATTTGTCGCCCCGAGGCCGATTTTGCTATTTTACCCCTAAAAAACCACAAAAATGCGATTATTTTTCGAGGAGCTCCGACAACCTATTTCGAAATTTCCCAAAAACCCATCAGGGAGTACCCCACTACAACCTCCAACTTGAATTTTTGATGTACAACAAAGTCGCATTTAAAGTGAGTTCAGGGGCACCGTGCTCGAGAATGCCACAGCGTGGGACCATGGTAGATTTCAATGTTGTTGAAATGACTTAAGACTGCCCTCACCTAAGGTGGGGGGGGAGGGAGAGGTTAATTTGCTGAAACCACACCTCCTCGTGGTATACTCCACGGATTATTTCACGTGAAAGAGTGAAAAAAATCAGGAACATCTGATTTTGACTCTATGTGCAGGAGCGCGAGATTGCTGAAAATAATAGGATTTCACTACGTCATTGTAAGATGAATAACTTTATCTTAATCAATGTGAGGACATTGTAATGCTAAAATTACTTGCGCTATAATGTCGGATCTACCTGAAAATGTTTAAATTCACCCCCTAGGCCCCCCGAACAACCCCCAAGAAATATGTTGCGGGTTGCGTTTTTAGCGATTTTTTTTTCGGAATTCTGAACCTGTGACTTATAATTGCCAGTAGTGGTTAAGATCACCGAAATTTCACCGCTGAAATTTTTCGTGGGCTCTTTTATGCACCAACCACACACTTTCTAGGGGTAGCGCGAAAAAAAGGCATTTTTGCTTCACCGTAGGGTGAGGGGGTGGGGGGCTTCCCTAGAAAATGTTAGAATATTTGAAGCATAATATGCAGTTCGAGTCAATTTCGTCATAAATAATTACCAAATGTAAACGTCTCTCTGTCTCTCTTCTTTCCCGTGTTCCTCCCTTCTTTCTTTCTTCTCTTTTTCCCTTTGTTCTTTGGGGGCGAACCGGAGGGGGGGGGGTGCAAGCCCCTTACACCCCTCCGACGAGAATGATTATGAAAAGCGAGGAAATTCCTCCACTGAACAAAATGTCTTTATCGACCCTACGTTACCGACCGAAGGTAATACTAAAAATAATTCGCGTTCATCTAATCTTACCGTCTCGTTATAGTGGCTCTTCTCATCAAATATCGCGTTTTAGGATCCTTTCGATTATTGCATAACGATTCCCTTGACGACTGTAAAATACCTATAGCACACAACCGAACTGCTTGTGTGAATCACGTAACATTGAACCGTTTCTCTTTTTCTCCTCAGTCTCCCTCCAACAATCCCAAACTTTTCCTCAGAAAAATTCCAATTTATCTCGCTCATTTCGTTACACAACGCTTCGTCCGATATCTGTTCTTCTCTTCATTCAGTGCAACCCGAATCTTGGCACCTCCCCTCTTCTTGAGAGAGTTACACAATATATGAACAATCTTCTTCAAAAGTTCTTTACTCTATTCTTAAACTCAGGTTTATGAGACTCCGGGACCCAGGAGTTTTGAAAAAAAGACACATGTGCATTGGCTTTAGACCCCGAATATACGTCTGATGAAAACACATCAGAAACCAAAATAATAAGAAGGGGAGGAAGAAAGAGATAGAAGCAAATGGAATTAGGAGAATAACTTTGGTACCTCAAAAAATTGCTGTGATCTCATAGTTTACATGCACAAAGTTGACCAAAAAGACATAAGAAATCCAGTATTCTTAGTTCTAGTATACTAGTATTCAATTGAGAATGATCATGTAATGCCGAAACGTCCCGATTGTGTTTCTTCTATTTTCTTAGCCTTGCAAACCCATTTGTTTTCTATTTGATGTGTGTTTTACGTCTAGTATTCTACATACATGTACTCGAAATAATTTTACGGACGATTCACGAGGCAAATTAATAATGGTGAAAAATTACACCCGAAAATGAGTTAAACTTTACTTTTTACTTCAATAGTCTCCAAATAGTACATCCTAAGAAATTTGATGCGCAAAATGATCTCAAAAATGTCTTTTAAATCAGAATAGACGCTGTTTCTAAACTTTTTTTTCCCATTCCCCGGAACTAGTACCGAATTTCGGAACTTTTTCTGAAATTTTCCCGGAACTTTGGAAATTCCCGAACTGTGCCGGATCTTTTGCATTTTCCAGAACTTTCTTGGAACTTTGGTAAAAATCTAAAAAGAACCCTAGAACTTTTGACGGTCATGGAGTGGGAGAAATTGGAACAAAAAATATTCAAATCCCGGAACTATTGACGGACATGGAATGGGAGCATTGCGTACTTCGTATGTCTTCTTTGTTTATCAATCCCAACAATTGGACTGCATTTTTCAATTTGGAACTATAAATTTTGGCTCCTCTGGAAAAACACTTATGTGCATATGGAAACTAATGGCACATACGTTGTTTTTAAACCGGGCTAGAATTTGTAGTTCCAAATTGTAAAATGTGGTCCAATCAGCCCACAGAGGTGGTATCAGCGGCTGTTAGAACCCGAGGCGGGGTTATGGAAACTCGTGAGATTTCTCAGTGAGCCGGCAAGTGCTCGACAAGTTTACGATAAACCGATGAAAAGATTTATTGTGAGATTCGGCGCTCGGAAGTAAAGCGGGAGATTGCCCGCGATGCGATCGCTCGCACTCCGTTCCGCCGCGAAAGTTACGAGCCTCAAGTTTACGGATGGCTCCCAAGTTCGGGGGTCCGTCCTTTGAGCACTTGTTAACGACAATTTGCGAGCGGGGGGAACTCCGCTCCCGCTTTGTCTCGGCGAATTAATCCGCGACCCCCGGCTCACAGTAGTTTGAGTCAACCAGAGAGCCGAGCTCTCTGGTCACATAATTTTTTTTTACTAAAACTGCAGATTTTGGTGTGTATTTTGTAACATTTTAAATTTTGAAGGGTGCTTTTGAATGAAAATGTTACGAGGAAACTGATAGAACTACTCTGAAAACCTCAAAGTTTCGGAGAAACAAAGTTAATACGCGTTTGAAGTATCCGCATTTTGTCCGACTTCTTGAATTGACTCGACCCAGTGTGCGGCTCCGGCCCCGGACTAGAGCCACGAGAACCAATCACGTTCCGCGGAGGCGCCCGGGCGCCCACTCCCGCCTCAGTTGGGAAAAACCAAGGGGACACATCGTATCCTCAGAAATAACCAGAATTTCTGAGATTTTTTCCAGTGTTCTTTAAATCGAATTTACTGTCTTACCTGTAATTAGCATGATACATAAAAGAAGTGAATCAAAATTTTGAAATTCTAAAGGATTTTGTCTTGTAAGATTGTTCGTTCCTTGTCAATCCATGTGGTATCTTCTTGTGGCATAAATAAGGGGATTTTTTTGTCGAGACCCTGGTAAAAATTGGCGATAGGAGCTGCATTCCAAAATACCATAGGAGTTCTTATAGCCGACTATTGAAGGCTATTGAAAATCATATAGCTGGCTGTAGAAAGCGGAGCAAATCATGTAGCCGGGTCATACGAAGCTATAAAAAAGTATACAGTCGGGCTACAGTTCCTATCGCTGGGCATTACACTTTATCGCCATTGCCTATAAACGGCTATAAGAAATTGTGTAGAAATTCGTGTGCTTTGGAAATCATTAAGTTTGATACGGAACTACCTTAATATTTAAAAAACGCACATTATATTCTCCTTTAAAACATATTTATTACATCCATTAAAATGAGAATAATCCATACAGAGTGTGCAAACATTTCAGAATCATGAGTCGAAAAACGCTGACTCCGCGAGATTAAATATTAGAGCGTAACACAAGCGGAACGGTGACGCACTGGCGCCTACAAACCTAACAGGGATACTTCACGCATTGCGCAAACGCGCATTGACGCCTACAAACCTAACAGGGATACTTCACGCATTGCGCAATGCGTGAAGTATCCCTGTTAGGTTTGTAGGCGCCAATGCGCGTTTCGCGCTCTCTGCCCGCCCGTTGCGCCGCAGCGTGCCACAGCGTCTGAGGCAACTATTTCTCATCAAAGGTATTGCACAGTATCATAAGAAATTGAGGCGCTCCAACATATTAAGAATGACAGGCATCCCTTAAAAGCACGGAGCTTTCCTCGCAAAATAAATCAACATCTATGATCCTACTACGATACTACTCGAATCGTAATAATTGCAACAATAAATCACTCTGAACGATTTGAATTCACAGATTGACTGCCCTTTTGGGCCCTGAAAGCTCCCTCGCCTAACCTCGAAATTACCGACGTGTCTGTAACTCTAGCTCCACGGAGCAAAAAAAAAATTACGATTATTCTATTAACTTTATTCTTTTAATTATTACGGTTACCACGGTAATAATGTCACACGGGATTCCAAAGTAGTACAGCCGTGGGTTTTGATGATCGTAAAGATGTGCATGGTGATGCCACCGTTTCAACCGTGAGCCAAATAATTCAATTCTACTACGCACTGGAATAAAAACACACATGGTATCTAGAGTCCAGACTCTTGATTCAATCAGATTTAAGCCTAAATCAAAAGTAAATCCGCTCAAATTAAGAGGCTTGGTTCTTGATTTAAGCTTAAATCTGATTAAATCAAGAGTATTTTTCCTTGTCGATGTTTATAAGAGTCTGGACTCTAGATCCAATGTGTTTTTTTTTTTTTCCAGTGCGAGCATAGTTATGCTACTACGCTCATTAATAATCTTACCGAAGTCGGAATCCCGTGTGACAGACATTACAACCGCGCAACCGTAGAATAACCGTGTTTTTTTTCTCTCGTTGTACAACTTTAATGGAATTTTTCGGAAAGAACCGACAGTTGTAGTAGAAAGCTCTCCGCGTGTCAAGAGAAAGCGAGGGATGGGCAATGATATTACCCATGTAGCGAGTGAAGGTGCGGTGCCCGCGGGGTGGGGGAGAGGGGACAAAAAGACGGATCGGGCACTTAACAGCCCCCGCGTGATTTCCAAAAAAGGAAATTCTTTCATGGGGACCGGAGCTGACGCTCAACGGCTGAGGAGAATATTAAATAACCGAGATGCGGAAAATGCGTTGAATAAGGGGAGCTCGCTCGGAGAATCGCTTTCACCAGCGATTGTCATTTGTGGGGCCGCATGTTGTCATCTCAAAACTGCCGACCAAATTGTGTACAGGAATCGTGCAATCGACTCGGTCATCAAGTCCTATTTCGCGGCAAACCGATCGAAACAAAGCGTAAGCCCTCGTAAGAAGAGAATGCACTGGGAAAAAAAAGACATTGTATCTTGAGTCCAGACTGTTGAAAACATTGACAAGAAAAAAATACTCTTGATTCAGTTGGATTTTTGCTTGAATCAAAACGAAATCCGCTAAAATTAAGAGGTTTGGTTCTTAATTTAAGCTAAACTAGCTGCTCCGGGCGCCCTACGGGCGCCCTCCACAGCTAGCAAAAGTGGTGCGGTAGCTTATTTGGAATGGGAGCGATTAGTTGAATCTATTTAATAATGATGATGATTCTGCGGCAAAAGATCAAGGAATTTAACTGCCTCTCTGCGTTACAGGGTGGAGACTGCCATTCTACCGAAAAATGTTATAAAAAGCTCGCATTATTAGTTTTCCTTTTTTTGTGTTATTTTTTAATTATTTTTTATTTTTATTTTTTGATAATTTTCTAATGACTATGAGGCTTTTGGGATTTTTAAAAGATCGAAGCACCTCTTTGTGCACGATGTTTTTCGTACGGTTGCCTTTGGGAAGAATTTGGACTTCAAAATTTTTGTACGATGTAGCTCGTGAGAGTGCAACATATAGTTGACCATGGCCAAAAACTGTTTGGGGTAAATAAATGCTGACTCGCTTCAGTGTTTGACCCTTAGCTTTGATGATGGTCATGCAGAACGCAATGCGAATTGGAAATTGTCGCCTCTTAAAAGAGAAAGGGAGAGAGGAGTCTGCAGGTGACAAATCAATTCTTGGCAGTGAAATTCTTTCACCGGCCTTCTCGCCGGAAATGACCTGCAAATCAAGACAATTTTCATAACGTTTCCAGACGATCAATCGGGCACCATTCGATAAACCTTTGGAAACGTTGAGAATTCTTAAAAGCATGACAAAAACCCCCTCCAAAAGTGTGAGTTTATGCGGTGGTAAGCCACTAAGATTAAGACTGTCCAAGAATTCGAGGGGAAAATTGAGAGCCTCTCCCTCTTCCTCTACAATGAGCCTGTTAACACTGAAGTACGTTTTAGAGACACCTGAAAGAACTTCAACAACCTTGTCGTTAATTTCATTGCAATGCTTATTTTTAGGGGCCAGAATTGCGCAGTTTGTGAAATCTACGTTCGAACATGAGGAAGCTATATTTTCCATAAATTTCAGTAATAATATCAATTCCTTTCAGTAATACTGCTTGTCGGTAAATCAATGAATTCCGGCATGGCCTTTTTTAGCAGAAAGGTAAACACCCATCACCTATTTCGAGTTAAAATTTTGCAAACTCCACTTCGTCTTGCAAAGTTCTCATATTTTGAGTAAGTTTTCTGATTTTGAAAAGAGGTCAAAGTGGTGAGAATTTGATTGCATTTTGCACCAATGTTTGGCGAGAAGCATGCGGAACAACAGGTAAAACCTGTCTAAAATCACCACCCTAGACGACAATTTTTCCTCGAAAAGGGATATCATTACCCATTCTCTAAGAAATCGGTCGATGCATGCCAGAGCATGCGTGATAACCATGGGAGCTTCACCCCAAAAAATGATCGTTGTTTTTCGAATAGTCTCAGCCTCTCTTGAGCTAACCGTCAGACTCGACACAGAATTCTCATTCAGAACCGAAGGAATTTTGAATTTGCTATGAACCGGCCGACCGTTAGGTAGCAACGATGCGGCGATACCTGTCCAAGCAACGGAGATGACGTCTAAGTTTTCCTCTGTACAATACGCAGTAAGACATTCTTAAACGAAAGTTTTTCCCGATCCTCCTGGACCATCAATGAAAATCGCATTACACGTGTAAGATGGATTTTGGATGAGACTAATTATTTCAGAAATAATTTGATGTTGCTCTGGGTTAACGGCAGAAATCATGGAATCATAGTTTTAGGGGGAGGAGAGTCAGGCTTCGACCCTTGAAGATTCAGGTTGATTGGAAGCAATTCCGGAAGATCAATAATGATGATATTGAAATTCCATGAAGTCTTAATGTGTTTTCAATAGCAAAAAGCCGATCAACGTAGTCGACCGACCAACAAAATAAAGAGAGAGGAAGAAACGAAGTATCAAGCAAATTTGAAACAAAGTTGTAAAGAGAAAAGAACAAATAAGAATGAAATGTCCATAACAATACCTACATGTTGTTAGCAATACGTGTGCGCAACGCTGCAGTTAATAAGTCAGGGTCAGTCAAACCGCCAGGATGCCTATCAAGAAGTGGTGAAGCGGGCGAGTAGCCGAGAGATTGCGACGGAATGTGGGTGGTGAGTGACGAACGACAATGCGACCCAAACCTTCTTTGAGGTTGGTGGGAGGAAAGCTATACGAAAGAAAACGGAGATAGCCGAAAGAACGTGGTGGGAGGGGTGGCTGAGACCCTAGAGGGGGTATCTAGGGACGGGCAAGCAGGTAGCGGCCAGATGACCGCTCGAAACAGCTGAACTTTACTCGTCGATAAAAGTAAGAAAATTTGAGAAAATCGAAAAAACAATTACAGCCTGCAAATCTACAGATCAGAAGCTTTCATTTAGAAAAAACCCCATGCAAATCGGTCCGGTGGTTCTCTCAAAGTTAATGTCCCAACATGCGGACTTTAGTCTGAATAAATGGGAGAAAATTTGAACCCGGCTAAACTTCACTCGTCGATAAAAGTAAGACAATTTGAGAAAATCGAAAAAACGATCACAGCCTGCAAATCTACAGATCATAGGCTTTCATTTAAAACAAAAATCATACAAATCGGTCCGGTGGTTCTCTCAAAGTTAACGTCCAAAGATTCGGACCTCCGTTTTAATGCATCGAAGAAAATTTGAGAAAATTATGGGAGAAAATTTGAGATAATCGAAAAAACGATCACAGCCTGCAAATCTACAGCTCAGGGGCTTTCATTTAAAAAAAAGATCACGCAAATCGGTCCGGTGGTTCTCTCAAAGTTAATGCCCCAAGATTTGGAACTTTGCATTTTAATATATAGGATGCTGATTGAATCCAGAGGACTTTTTCTTGTTAGTGTTTTTAAGAGTCTGGATTCCAGATCCAATATGTTTTTTCTTTCCAGTGTGAATGGAATGAGCTTGACTAAAAACTGGGAAAACCTAGCTAAAAGATTACCCACAAAAATGTATAACAATAAACTATTTCAAAGGATACTTATATCCGAGTTTCCTTACAAGGGAATACCCTATATAACGAGGATATCAAAATTTTACAACGTTTTTTCAACACTAAGTTCGAGGATTTTTCTGTTACTACTCTATTACAAAATATTCTTATAGTAGGGTATCTAATCCTAGTTTTTAGAGTGTGTTGTTAATTTGTATTATCATGACTTTTTAAAATTTAAAAATGCCCCTCAACTTAGTTTCTCTTTTTGTTTTGGAGGGAAGGAATTAGGAAAGTAACACAGAATTATTAAATGAAAATGTCCCTTTATCATTTTACTGTCAGGCCATCGCATAGCAAGGCTATTTTCTGCGTGCTCTCGGGGTTGCGTCTTAGGCACACAACAATTGAATTTTAAGGTTAAAAATTCGCATAAAAGGGCGACATTTTCCTTTTAAGTACAACTATTATTGGCTCTCTGGCGGAAGAATACGCTTCTGACTGTTTTGTCTGAAACAACGCCAATTTATGCCCATTTGCAGCTCTCTCGTAGGTTTCGTTTTTTACGAATAAGACAAATGCAGCCGTTCTATAGCTGTTTCAGTTATTTCATTCAAAAGAGATGAACGAGTCTTGAGAGAAACTTAATTTATAAAATTTCAGCATTTCGGCTCTCTTCGCTATCATGGTGCCTTCGTCTGCTGCAATGAACCTGAGATGCCATTAGCTTTTCGTCGATTTCGATTCCACCCAGCATGAGCTTGATAAAGTGAACTGCTGACAAAGCCGACCAATCACGTAACTTAATTTCACCTCAGCCTTGTCTTGTCCAATCGATAAATACGAAATTTCAATAAGCGGTCGGCTGCAAGTATGCGAAGGGTTAGCATCTCGACGAGTCGGCGGTTTAGCTGAAAATGTGGCATTCCGAATGGCGGCAGAAATAACCCGATTATCCGGGCCCTCAAATGTGGAGTCCGGTGATATTGGACTTAATTGAACAACGGTATGCGTGGAGCAAACGCGAATGCAGGGCACAGCTAAACTATGTCCGCCGCGCCGCGCCGAAAGAAATTGCGAAGACTGTTGCCAGTTCGATAGTAAACGCCTTTCTATCAGCTTCCGTGACTTTGTTTAGGCCTTTAAATTGTAATGGACCCATGACAAAGGCCCTGTTTATAAGTTGAACGTAAAATTTGCTTATTTTCAATCACCGGCAGCCTTCTCTCAAATCCTCTAGTTGATATTTGACAATCTTACGAAAAGCGAAAGACTCTCCAATAAACTTTTATACGCTTTGACACTAAATTTTATTCTTAGGAAGGTCTCTACTTTCACTTGCCGTGCTTTTTCTACTTTTCTTTCCTGAAGTGTTGTATAATAACATTTTTGGTAGTAACTTCTTGTCTATTTATATTATGAGGTAGTCAGAACTATTAATGTATCTTTACGATAAAGACTTATTTACATAAGATATCTGAAGAAGTTTATCTTATTATAAGATAAAAGCTCCATAATAATAATACTTCCACTAAATGCTTTCATTCATTGAAGTTCTTACAGTCCAAGCTTTTTTGCTTCGCCCATCGTCAGGACTCTCCGCGGAAAATAGCAATGTTAAACCTGAGCTGAAACTAAAAGATCATTGCTATTACAGGAGCTTGACAATTTGTGGAATTCCGATCTCTTGTGAGAAGTGATAAGAAAACCACAAATTGTCAAACTATGTAAGATGTTTGCTTTAAGCAGATGACTTTAGAGAATTAATAAAGTTATGGTTACTTGGGAATTTTTTAATGCGAGGCGTATCGACAGTGAAAGTGCGGAAACACGTGTTTCACGTCGCATCCAGACTCGCTGCTAGGCATTACATGTTTTGCTGTCACCGCTGCAACGTTCGCTAGATTGTAAGCCCTGTTTAAGTCAACTTAAATAAATAAAAAAAATGTGAAACTTAGCAACACCGCTCTATAGAAGCAATCCTGTAACTGTGCCAAGCCGAGCATAGTAGACTAGACACGGTCAAAATTTCAACAGCGCGACGGCGACGCCGCCCGTGTCGCGGGCTGAGATGGAAAATTTCATGAAAAATACCAATTTTAAAGACCACTATTCAAATTCACCGTTTTTTGCCTTTCAAAGGAATCGTGTAAAATTTTAGGGGCCGATACAGGATCATTTGAATAGTCCATAAAGAATCGTATTTTATTCAAAGCCCCCAAGAAAGGGGGAGCGGGGAGTGAAAGTCAGTATTTTTTTAATGATTATCACTTATGAACCGTAGATCCAGCGCTAAAAATACTTTAATATTATTGAGAAATCGTCCGAGGACTGTACAAATCAAATTATAAAATGCATGACATTTTTTGGCGCACTAATTTGCTCACTTGCACGTGGGTTTATTATCGAGGGACGTGTTTCGGAGTAATTACACCTCCATCGTCAACCGGTCGGATTTGAGCTCGCAAACGGCTGATGATGGAAGAAATGATACTCCCAGTTACACGACTCAGCAGCGGCGCGCCTTCAATTCCGTGTGACACCTCTCGCATGGCTGCAGAGTTAGTTTAGTTGCGTGACCTAACTTAACCTAACTCGAGCCTTCTGAGGTAATCACACGCCTTTGCGATAGATTTAAATCGGAGTGTGCATCATCAATTTAAGTGGATCCATATGGGGACAAGCAAATATTTAGACACTAAACATCTTCTGCTGCAGTAGTGATTATTTTTCCCTCTTAATAAAGTGGGAAACATTTACGTCTTGAAGCGTATTTTGACCGGTTGAATCTTACTTAAAAAGAAGTAAAGATAATATAAGACACAATTAGTTGTATTTGTTTTGTTGGGCCGCTCCCTGACATCGTATTAGCTTTATGTTCCTTAGCTGCTTTGAATACATAGCGACCCCGTGCTGAAATATAACTACCTCCCCACGCATGATGCTTAGCATTAAAATCACCTCCAGAAATATATATCTCCAAGTTTGTATAGGTAATCAGAAAAATGTTTTTGTGAAAAAGTACGGCGCCCTTCTTTCCCTGAAGGGGCAATATACTGCTGAGAAAACCAGTTCTCTTGTATCTGGTAAATGAACTAGCACATTAGTGGCTTGCACTAAGGGTGAGGCGAAATTATCAATTTGAAAATGCTGTATATTATTGGAGATCACGACCGCAGTACCCCCTCTGGCGGTTCCATTAGGATGCTCTGTATGATATACCGAGTAGCATGGAAATCGGACGTATGAGAATTCTTTGGTAAAATGGGTTTCAGAAATGAAAAGTACATCTAGAGAGTAGAGTGACAAATAAGATTGGATTAAGTTCTCATGGGAATTCAGCCCATTACAATTGATGAGACCTATTCTTAGGAAATCATTCATGGCCTAAGTATTATTTTCTCCATGATTGCCATGACTTTAATTAGGAGATCATCCATGAGATATTTATAGATGAAAAAGTGAACAATATAGATATACTCAAGATACTAGAGCAAAATTAATAACCTACAGGGTTATTCAAAAATCACGCACCACTGGCCATGAGGGGGGTGGCCATTTGAAATTTTTGAGTTGCACCCCACCCCCTCCCCCTGAGGGGGTCAAAAACTGATAAGTACCTAAAAAAGTTTCCCTCTCGATATGAGGAAAAACGTCACAAACCGCAAATCTATATCCTAATTAGAACCAAAGTTATGGCTAGTGGTGCGTGACTTTTGAATAACCCTGTATAAAAATATCTCTCTCCTCATATAATTTTCTCGTCAGCTGACGGTACTGTTGCCACATAGGATTTAACATTCTGCCCTACCTGACCTACTTGATCCGGATTGGTAGTGGACAAATTTCAGCGACACCTCGAACTGAAACTGAAGTTGGGGTCTTGACTTTAGCCACTCTAACACGTCCATCAGTACCAGGGCACGTTTCGATGGCGCGTCCCAAATTCCAGAACATTGCGGGTGTGTTCCTATTCTTTATACTACAACCCGTGCGCCAAGTTCAATGTCACCAGTAATTTTATGCCATTTTGCGAAGCATTGAAGACTCTGCAGGTAATCTTTTGTCCAACGACGCCAAAAATGAGACAAAGTCGGTCTGGAAGTCATTATATGCGGTGAGTGCATTTGATGGACTATAATGCTGAGAATTGGTTCTTTTCGGCAACGACATCAGCGCTCTTCCGATCAAAAAGTGACCTGGAGTCAATGCTTCACTGTCATTAAGAGAGGATGAGAGCGGAGTCAGCGGTCGAGAATCTAGTGCAGCCTCTATTTTTACCCCGAGGTTGGCTAATTCCTGAGCTAAAAACACCTTAGCTCTATTCACTTTATGTAGAGTAGACTTATAGCTCCTAACTGCGCTTTCCCACAATCCACCGTGTTGTGGGGAGTCAGGAGGACTGAAACTCCACTCGATACCATTTTGAGATGCATATACTTGAACTTCTGGACCTTGAATTAGAGCAAGTAATTCATTGTTTGCTCCCACAAATGTATTGGCATTGTCGGTATAAACGTTAGCCGGTACTCTTCTACTTGCAGCGAATCTCTCAAATGCTTTGAGGAATTCCTTTGCGGTTGAATTTTCAACCATTTCTAAATGAACTGCTTTGGACACGAAGCCAATGAAAACTGCAACATAGACCTTCCTTTTGGCTGCATATGACCGTTTCATTGATTTAACAATTAAATTTGCTGTCAAGTCTATTCCGATTACTCGGAAGGGTGAATTTTCAGTTACTCTTGACGCTGGCAACGGAGCCATTAGTTGAGATCCAAATTTTGGTCGCGCACTTCTGCACTTTAAACAAGAGTAAACTAATTTTTTCGCCTTTGCTGGACCGTTCAGGGGCCGAAACCTTTGTCTGGTGATTGACAACAGGGTCATTCCATTGTAACGGGTGTGACAACAATTTAACTTTAAACAAGAATTTGAACTCTTTCTTGGGGTTTAATTAAAAAATTATCGGCAGTAGCAGAAAGAACTTTTTTTATAGATCATTTTAGTTTATCAGAAATTGTTTTTACTTTGTTCCATTCCTCAGGAAAAAATTAAAAGGCTGCGTAACGGGCGTGACCGATTTTGGAAGTGAGTTTTTCCTCAGTGAGTGTAAAGCGGAAACTCAGCGAATTTTATGAATTTAAAAATCTGATTAAATTATATGATGAAGCCAAGGGTTTTTCCTTCATCTGCCGATGATCCGTTTTCGATTATCTTTTTTTCTTTCCTTGAAAAATGGGAGAGTTTGCGTAACGGGTGTGACGTAACGATTGTGACAGATTGTCTCTCTGAGGTTCATCATTTCTGAGAGAGTTTAAAAGTTAAAAAACTTACTTTTCTTCTCATACTCTTATTGCAGGCAATCCTAAGCAGTAAATCAATCAGCAATTTGACGCATTTTAATGTAGAACATGCCAAAACTACATTTTTCTACAAGGTGGCCCAGACCTACCGTTTGCGTTACGGGTGTGACGTAACGGGTGTGACAGATTGTCTCTCTGAGGTCCATCATTTCTGAGAGAAATTAAAAGTTAAGAAACTTACTTTTCTTTTCATACTCTTATTGTAAGCAATCCTAAGCAGTAAATCAATCAGCAATTTGACGCATTTTAATGTAGAACATGCCAAAACTACATTTTTCTACAGGGTGGCCCAGACCTACCGTCCCAGGGCTTTTCTTCGAGTAGCCCAGGATTCCCCTCTCGTCCCCGCGGTCTGGACCTCGCATGATCCAAATTAACCAAAAAAAAATCCTGGTACGGTAGGTCTAGGCCTAAAGTAAAGTGAAAATATTTCAATCCAATCGGAGAGAGTTCAACGAGTTCTATTTGAAGTCCTTTTGAGATAGGTGTATTCACTTTAAATACTGAAATATGGCAAAAAAGTTGGCTATCTCTCTCTTATAGATGTATACATACCTCTAATTGTGCATATGAGTGTATTTCTTGTGATAACCATAGAAAAAATGGTGAGAAGTGAGGCAACATCTGCATAATTGAAGCCTCTTCTCATTGGTCACACCCGTAACGTGTCACACCCGTTACGCAGTTTTGTCTATCAATTGTTGAAATAAAAATTTGGAAAAAATACTCCAAAGCTGTAATTGACTTGAAGACGTACGGAAAAAATTAGCATCTCAAAATAACATGAATTAAAATAGTTACATTAGAAAACCCATGTTTTGCGTAACGGGTGTGACAGTCAGTACACTAAGTTTTAAAAGTTACATATAATACACAGTAATTACTTTTAAAAATTGAAACTTTGCAGGAGCACATTGAATCAGTTTCTTGACAACTGCAAACATAAACTGAAACTTGGTTTTGGCGGGAACACCAGAAAATATTGCTACCAAACTGTCTCTCTTTTTACAGTAGGATGAAGCTAACCAATGGGGTTACAAAACACGTGAAAATTGCGAGAAAAAAACAAAACGGATGTAAACCCCACATATTTCCAAAAACTAGGAGTATTAAGGAGTCCAAAAAAATATTGTTGGGTCATTTGGAGGGGGGAAAAAAATACCCCCCGGACTACCTAGGCGTGGAATGACCCAACAACATTTGTGGTGGAGCATGCATAAGTCTCCTATACTCATGCCAGAGAAGCAACTCAGTAAACCGATTTTTTGCTGATCACCATAATGGGTGTTTTTTTCATAACTTGGGGAAGAATTTTGAAGTCGTCCACCTACTCGTATCAACTTTTCACTGTTCAAAATTGGGTGCAATGTTTTGACTTTGCTATAGAGCTTGGAAAAATACCGTCTTTTCTTGATAAGTGTGCGATTTCCTCTGAAAGTGACTCATGCTGAATATCTTTACACGAATTGTAATACACGTTATTAGCGTATTACCAACGAAGATTATGATTGTTGTATTGAGAGAATTAAGTACAAAAATAGAAAATACTTGCTTTAAGTAAAAGTAACTGTCTCGCACGATGGCAAGGTTAGCAGCTATCAGCTGATACAAATTATGCTTATTTTGCTTTGCGGCTGCATCCCGTATAGTCTATTGACTCATTCTTCGATGTGTCTTTGGATGGCGGCTCCTCTTCAGAACTGATTGTTATTTCTCCTAGACATCGTGGCTCCTGTGGAGGAATTTATGAAGGTGCTGGTAGCAGTTCAGATTGCGGTTGAGGTTGCAGTGGAGGTTTTGGTAGAGGCTGCAGTGGAGGTTGCTGTGCAGGTTGCGGAGCAATTATTTTGAGGGGCGGTCTTACATGCCCACAACCCCGATCACTCCTCCTCCCACGCATTGGAATGTCCTCTTCTAGCAACAATTCGTTTGAGAGCGTGCAAAAAAGAACTTACTGTAAGTTTGGTCATCAATTCTAGATGATCAACTTTGACCGTGTAAGACACAAAAATGCACCCATAAGCTTTGGCAACAGATGCATTTTTCCGGTGTGATAAAGACATTTCTAATGGTCCAGCAAACTCTATTCTCACTGATGAAGAAGCACTTAATTGTGATACTCTAGTTTTGGGTAAGGGGGCATTTTGTGGGGATTCTCGATCAGAATTTCGTAACAATGAGAAACAATCATTCTGTGGAACCATCAATTGCACAATCAAATCTCTCATCCTTTTCCTTCAATTGAATATATTGTTAATGACATATAATTCCATAATTAACAGCGAAATCCATAAAACACACATTCTTTGGCAATTTGTTTACAAGAGATTAGAGGAGAAAATGTAAACAAAAAAATTGCAGCGCTCCTCGCGGATAACAATTCAAACACGCAAATAAAATATAACTGTTGTCAGCTGTGACATAGTGAAACAGGATTTCTAACATCACTTTTGACAGCTTCTCTCTCATTGGTCGTGAAAAAGGGACGCATGAAACACAAAAATCAGTAACACAAAATTTTGTTTTGTCGAAAAAAAATACGTCTAAACTAATGATGTTTACTTTTTGCAGGCAAAGACCCCCTACGATGTGCAGGCAAGATGGCTGCGTCGCGCGACGGGAAGTCAGGGCAGTTCGAGCACTCTCTTCCCAATACCTACTCTAACTAAACCCATCCTATCGTCTGCCGTCTCCCCACCTTATCCATCCAAATAATCATGTTTCCAATGAATCAGTGAGTTCGGAAACACTCCAACACGGGTTTTTTTCGATTTTCACTTTTTTACGGTTTAGTAACACTTATGGATAAGTAGAAGCATCTGCACGCAAAAGGATATTTCGAAATTGCAATCGGAAGTGCTCGAAACGGCGACGGGAAAAGGGAAGAATCGAAGAATTTCATTGGAAATACCAATTTTTGGCCGATCAAGGGAAACGGGCGACTAATCCGATGCGGTTTTCTTTTTTCGGTTCAGTATACCTTGTGCCAACAAGTTATATAAATATTCAAGCGTTATTCAGGTCAAAAAATATAAATTTTTCAGGGCAGACTATGAAAAATCAGTATCTGAAACTTGGTGCGTTAAAGTCTCTAGAGTACTTCTTGCGTCCTTTGGCACCAAAAAAGTTTTTCTTAAACTAACTTCTTCGCCCGCTGCGAAGTTTTAGGTGTTTCCTGAAAATTTTTTTTTTCCGAGTTGGTGTATTTTCGAACTCACTGATTCAAATGTCATCTTAGGTACCTAATGCTATATTTATGCTCCCATATTTCACCCCTTGATGCCTGACTCGTAAAATTCACCACTTTTTGGATCGTTATGTACTTTTGCAGGTATAAGTTATCAAAAGTAGAAATGTGCAAAGATATTTTTTTAGCAAATTTTTCAAGAAATATGCTAAGTGCCTCGTTACCTTTAACAGGATGTTTCCCAGAAGTTGTACCATTGTGCCACAAAAAAAATTTATAAATTTGTGCGAATGCTGAGTTAAATTTTTAGCTTGATGGTTCATCTTCACATGGAAATATTTTTGGTAGAATTACAAATTCCACAATGAGAGTCTAGCAACACAGCTAACTTAGCAAAAGCCCTCATATTTCTTGAAGTCAGGAGAGGGTAATATTTCTCCCCCCTCCTCCTAACTAGTTCCCCCAATGCTCCTGAAAACATCTCTGCTGAGCGCAAAAATCCTCAAACTCATCCCTCATCATCTGGCATCTCCATGGCTCAGATATAAATGAAGCCCCTCCCCCCCTTATTTTCCATCAAAATTCAAAATGTAAGTAGGTACGTTTAGAATTTGATTTCAATGCCTCAGAACGCTGCGGGGCCCCCACACAAGCTTGTGATTTCTCCAGATATGCTAAAGATTTTCCCTCCTTAGGTAATCCTTAAATTATATCAGAAAAATGTCTTGCCAAAGAATTTTGAGAATTGCCCTGGTTAGTACTTGGTTTGAACTCTTTTAGAAATTTAATCCCGATCAAAAAGGTCAATTCCCTGAGCTGAGCAGTTTAATTTTTCTCCGAGAGTGAAATTTGTGCTTGGCGCCATTATGTGATGTGCAAAGAGTAGAGGAGAGGAGAGAGCAACAGAGTATAATCATGGAGTCCGAGCGAGCTTCATGCACGCTCCACCAGCTACTCCCGCTCTGTGATCGCCTGCACATCGTAGGGGGTCTTTGCCTGCAAAAACGCTCAATCCTAAACTAATAACCTATAAAAAATATCTCCCTCCTCTTTTAATTTTTTCGTCAGCTGACGGTACTGTAGCCACATAGGATTTAACATGACCCATTCTTATACCGGAAATTCTGTCCAGGATCCCGAAATTGAAAAGCTTCTCTTCCCAAGCACGATTTTGACCTCGAATGATGACCAAAATTTTGTGCACTCGGCCCAGCAAATCTGAGCCGATTTGCAAAAAGCCGCCCTTAAAAGTGGTCACCCCGACATTAATCGGTCATCATCAGGCAAATTATATGCCCAACAGTTGCGCGGCGTGCTTTGCGATTTATTGATCAATCTGGTATTTAAACTATGGAAAAGGATCGACAATCAAGGTGTTCGCAATGATTGCACCTCAATAATTGATTTTTTACCACAGTTTCAAAAGGAGAAAAATCAATTATCGATCATTCACGCCTCGCCTCTGATGCCCAACAAGTTATAGTCATCACTCATCATTAGGCGGGAAACAGCGATGATATCTGAAGTCAACTTTTCTGGCATGCTAAGGAAGAACGCCGCATGAACATTGAAGAATTACGAAATTTCCTCGGATATATACTGAAAAAAAAAAGGAGCTTGGATCAAGCATGATGATTCTTGAATTTGCCGCCAAGAATTTTTTTTTTCTTGCTTTAAGCTGACTTTTTCTTGATACAAGAAAAATAATGCTTGGGTTAAGCAAGAAAGTAGCTTATATTGACCAGAAAAATTCTTGATTTAAGAAGAAATACTTCTTGGCGGCAAATTTAAGATTCTTTTTTTTTCCAGTGTACAGTGGACTCTCGGTAATTCAAACCTCGATAATTCGAAAACCTCGTTAATTCGAAGGAAAGTCTGTTTCCCTCGAAAATCTCTCGATAATTCGAAGGAAATCAAAGTATTTTTCTCCCCTCGTTATTTCGAAATTTTTAAGCTAGCGCAGCCCTCTATAATTCGAAATTGCGACAAAAATTCTCTCTGTAATTCGAAGTGTTGGAAGTAATTATGATCCTCCCTCTATAATTAGAAATAAGACGGTACATTCCCTCTATCCCCGTATCACACATTTTTTAAGAAGAATATGCATATTCTTTCCTTGAAATTGTCAAACATATTTTATTAAATTGGGTACATCATTGTCTGAAAAACTTGACGATAAATATTCAATTGTTTCTTTGAAAATTCGTAGTTCATTGGAGGAATTGGGCACCGCCTGAAGGTCCACACGGCGTTTCTCTTTTAGCACGGCAGTTTTGCTTTACTCGATTTTTCCACTCATCGTCACAATTTTAGTGCGGGCCCTCTAAAATACGTGTCTCTGGTTGCCACTGTGCGGGTGGATTTGCTTCGACCTGCCTTCTCACTCCTCGAGATTCGGAGAAGTGACGGCTGAATTATAGGTTATCATTTATTCAGTGTCGAAACCGAAAACCTGAACGGGATACCGATATCAGAGCTAGAGTCTCATTAACGACGGCTAGACGGGCGTGGTGGCTTTGGTTTGGGACAAGTCACGATTAATAACTATTGAGCAACCATCTTCTGGCTTTACTGCCGAAACCTCCCAAAAATCAAACGTATTTTACCGGAAGGAAGGGTAGACATTCAGAGAATTTTTATCAGTACCTTACGATCAAAATGAGCCGATCAGAATGGGTCATTGATCCGATGTTGAGGGTCGAATTTATAGTTGTTCATTTTACAGCTCCTTTCCATAGGAGGCCTCATACCGACAGTTTAAAGTCGGCAATCACGTAGCTTGGTTTGCGACGTTGCAGACTTCCTGTCATACTTAATTTTTTAAACGGAAAACTACTCCATGGCAATTCTTCAAAACTGCCGTGATTCCTCTTCTCTGTGCGAAGAAAATTCTGCAAAAACTTCAAGGAATGATGTCAATTTATTCTCCTTCCAAAAATTAACATAGAGGCGGAGATTTTCAGACACCGCAAACGAGATATGTGATTGCGGACTTACGCCGTCGATATGGCTTACTTAATGATTACGGGAGGATCAAGCAACCCTCGAACATCGCCTTATGGAAGAAACGATTCATGCGAACCCGAAGTCAAATTTATTTTAACTGTGAAATCGGACTCTAACAAAGGAGCACAATAATATGCCACTGCAAACAGTACAAAATGAAAATTTTGACAGACTTTAAGGCAGGTTCGAACCTACTTTAAATCCTACAAAACTTGTGAAGAACTTTCTTTCGGAACATTATGTATTTTTCGTATCGGTAAATCATTATAATCCCTCGCAAGGATTCAATTCCAGTGTGATGATCCTAATTTTCCCGATATACGCATGAAAGTATATATTTTAAAATGCGATGCGCAAGGTTTCATTAATCCTCACTTAATCACAAAGTAAACCATGTAGGGCTTTCCATGGGAAGGAACGGCTATGAAAACGGCCTTAATGTCACAGAGCAAAGCGTTCTCAAGAGCCTTTTATTCCCATATTTCCCCTTAAAAAATGCCTTCCCCTGGGAAGGCATTTTTGGGAAGTTCCCACTCCAATTTGGATTGCATTTTGTAAAAAGGAACCACTAGCATTGCAATGATGTTAAGATTGTGCAACTTCATCTTCTGCAATAAAATTGCAGAAATCGTGAAAAAGTATGAAATTTAGATGGTAATTTTTGTCTTAAATTTACAGTTTTTAGCGAATAAAATAGAAACTTTTGTTGGATAATCGGGTTTTTCCTCCAAGAAAAAAGAAGTTGCACAATCTTAGCAACATTGCAATGCTAGTGGTTCCTTTTTGCCAAATGCAATCAATTTGTTCTATATACCATTTTCTTCCTTGCCATCCTCTCTTCTTTCTCTTCCTCTCCCTCATGTTCGCTGTTGTCGTCCAAATGTTGTCGCTTCTCTTAACTGTAGGGCATATCTTTACCTTCAAATGAGCCCTGGAAATCATAGAATCCTACGGAGAACAAGGCTCACGTGACAATTGAAATATACGCCCTCTAGTCAGCGGAATGATGATGTTTTCTCCTCATCCGACAAAATTGCAGTCAGGGGTCTTTCAATCCGAGGTTGATTGACTGCAGGGCTCAATTGCAGCAATGCACTGCCGCACAATGGATCGAGTCAATTGGGGAGGTGGGACAAAATTTGGAAACTTTAAAAGTCCAATACTTCGGTTATACGAAAGTTTGAGGTTTTAAAAGTGGTTCCGGTGGACTTTTCAAGAAATTTTCTGCTGAAAGCATCCCTTAAACTTGAAAATTTGACAAATTGAACATCAAAATTTGCTATTCTAGTTAAAAATGCCATGTCCGACCTCTCTGATTGACTCGATTCACTGTGTGCCGTGTTAAGGAAGAACGTCGCGCTTGAGCCCTCAGACGTTGCCTTTCCTTCGATTAATTTGAATTTTCAGAGATATTGTGATAATTTTTCCTCGAATTCTATTCGCGATCAGATTTTAATCACCTGAAAATTTCTAGAGAAAAGAATCACAATTCTCCTCAAAATAAACATTTTATTGGAGAAAATCTGGTAACTTTAGGATGTTCACAGGGCGTTTTTCTTCAGCACAGCAGTACAGCACCAATTATATTCATCGGCGGGTGTTTGTATGGGTGAGTGCGTCGCGTGACCTGTACCGGCCACAACGCTGAGCTTGGGTAAACAGTTTTCCTTTTCCAATGAACACTTACGCTTCCCGCTATTTGTAGTCCATGTTGACATACAATTACAAAGCACAGTTGGACTAAATTTTGCACTGAGAAGCTAAGAACATTGCAGGTGTTTCTCAGATTGTGTAACTTTAGCGTTCACCAAAAAGTATTAGATGTCGGATCAATGTATGAAAGGTGCAGTTTAATCTTCTCTTTTAATTGGATTTTAGGTGTTCAAATAGTGGCGTGGCGTGATTTGTGATGTGACGATTGATCTTCCATTTTAAACTACGAAATAGGATCGATTACTAGGGTGCTGCAACGAACACCTTATTAATCGATTCTTCACCATATCTTCTAACGGGGAAATATCTATAATCGATCTCTCTTAAGTTTAAGACTTGGCACCGAACTTCGAGAAGCTTCATCTCATTCCCTTGCGTTATCCAATCACATTTAATCGAGCATCGCCTCGCAAGGTGGAGTTAGAACATCATGGATAAATATCCGCGAGAACCGTTATCATTACCAATTTTGTCGGTGGTTGATATGAATTCCTGAACCATTACACGTATTTCCGTTTTTTACGAGCACTGGGTTCCGAAATTGTGCTCGGCTCTGAACTTATATCAGGCTTCGGATCGCCGAAAACCGAAATAGAATCCAAAAATAAGCAATTCTACATAATTGACCACTAGACATGGTACGAATTTAAGCATTCTGATACATGTATCTTAACCAGAATTTCACGTATAACACGATTCGTGCAACGAAAATTATTAAAACCAACTCCTAACGGAGATATTAACCTTTTTATTTCATATTGGTTACGAGGAATTTGAATTGCCCGCTCACAAGAAACTCAAAGCTCTACGTGTGTCGAATCGCGCACTACAACGGTTTCAGCAAGCTTCTTAATCGAGCAATGTTCATTTCCCACCATGTGTTTTTCAAACTGTAAGTAATTTGCTATAGTTGAGCCAAAGCGTCAAGATTGAGGTTGTCAGATTTTTTTATCGCAGAGACGTTCATGATAACGTTTAGCGCGCGATGTGAATCACGTAGAGCATTGAGTTTTCATGAGCGGGTGATTTGAATTCACGAACCAAGAATCATTAAATATCTTCGAAAGGAGTAAATTTCGGTAATTTTCGTTGTGCGCATCGTGTTTTACGTGAAATTTTGGTGAAGAAACATGTATCAGAATGCTGAAATTCGCACCTTGTCTAGTGGTCCATTAAAACTTAAAACTTTGAAAGCTTATTTTTTCAAAATTACGAAACAAATAAGTTTCTAAGTGTAGCTTTATCATGAAATTTCCATTCAAAAGTATCCTTGGAAATTGAATTTGTGACGTGATGAACATAGAAATTTGAAATTGTCGCCAAAAATTTCATGTTCAACCTCTTCTTTTCGATCCACTGTGTGGCACTTCTCCCCCCAGCGGCTGAAACAGCGAAAAGATCAAATTGGTCAGATTTCACGAGAGGCAGTGGCTCCTTTCGTTTCAAGAGTGTGCCAGATAAAATTCATTAATCTGGTAACATCTTGTCGAGGAATGTTTGGGGATGAGAGATTTAATAATGACAAATCACTCGGCCGAAGCAATCTAGAGAGGGAATCCATTTCACCCGCCCACATATGGTCAAAAAGAAGTTTAGGCGGGTGGGATTAATCCGTCGTGAGAAACGCCGATTCCACTCTTGAGGCCTCTGAGTGGTTGGTTTTTCGTATCGCACTAATTGAAGGCGAATCTGTGATTAATCGCCACCGGTGAACTATTTCTCTGTCGTAGTCTTTTTTCTGTCTAAAGGCTCCGAGGAGATGACAAGTCCTTCGACTACTAATTTCTTTTGACTACCACTGAACTGTTGTACAAGTTCACTGCCGAGGTCTGAGACAGCCAGAAGCATAATTAAGGGGCTTAGAGGACACTGCGCAGAAGTGTAGTGTTTGAAATAATGAGATATTGATGATTACAAGTAAAACTAGTCTTAATGCCATATTCTGTGAGAATTTCGCTCTTAAATTCCTATTTGTTTCCAATTTAAGGACTTTCAAGTGCATATTGGGAGAATTACACGAAATCAAATATATTCTAGGACTTTAAAATTTAAGAGTAAAATTAAGTGTATTCAAGGTTTTTTTTAAAGCCTTACAAACCCTGTATGAGATTAAGGTAAGAGTCTAATTACCTTGGTTGGGATCAATTGTGGGGGAGAGTTGCTGCCCATCAAGTCGTCAACGAACCTTTGTAGCATGGGATTAATTGCTTCATTGATGTTCTCTTTGCCCTGGAATAAAAAAGTGTTTACTGACTTACATTCATTAGAATTGAATGCATTCTTGCCCACTAGTACATGAGGCTGATAATAAGTGCTCTAACGGGCGCAGGAATATTGGGCGACCCCGCCCAAAAACTGACGCTTTTAGGCGAGAAACGACGGGTGTTTTGGGCGAGGAGTAAACGACGAAATGAGGGAGGGGAACGGAGATGAAGGGGGGCTACTGGGCGAGGAGCTCTCGCCAACGCGGCAACGTTGCGTTGTCGCCTTATCACCATCAGAAATCAGAATTTAAAAAAAATAAATAAGTAGTAAGTAATAAAACTCACCATATGTCTTGAGAGTTGAGCGTAAAAGTGGTAAAGACGTGAGAGTTGATCGTAAAATGTGTAAAAACGGTAAAAACGGTAAGAACGGTTAAAACGATAAAAAATGTATCTTCGAAATTTTTTTAAAAACTTCTCGTCAGAAGAATGAAAGACCTTAAATCTTTTTTGCTTGGTGCAAATATCCTATTTTTTTAATGTATTGGAAGCGACTTTCGTGTGTTCGAGGGCCCGCCTCGTAGGTTCTCCATAGCTCGATAGTTTTTTGAAAACGGGCAGCAACCTCTGATCGTGGCACATTTTGTTTTCCACGACGAATGGATGTTATTTTCGTAAAGCTTTCTGCCTGTATTCCGCGGAGAACTCCAATGACGGCGTGTATGTCAGGATGAGGTTGGTAGAATTCCTTGTTGTAGCTGCTGTGGAAAGATTCTGGTCCGTTTGTTGTGCGTGGCACGGCAGAAGGCGGTCGAGCCCATAACTCAGGCGGGAATCTCGCGAAAAGAATATAATTTTCTGAAATGTATCGCGAAAAATTTTCAGTAATGCCCGGAGGCGCTGCGGACATAATATCTATGAAACCGTCTAAAATTTCTTCCGGAGGCAGATACGGTAACCCGAAAAAATATTTTAGCCATTTACCGGTGAGAGTATCTTCTTTGGATAAGTATTCTCGCAATTAAAATTTGTCACCTTGAATCTGGCGGAACCAACTTTGCGCTAGATGAAAACTACAACAAAAAACAACGCAATTTGGGAATACTGCCTTGACGGCTATATGAGCGGCGCTTTCAAAATCAGCGTAGAATAAAGTAATGTCAAATGGCTGCCCAGTTAACCGAATACTTAGTCGTAAAAGCTCATTCCACATCTCTTTATACGCTTCGGCACTCTTGCTTCTCAAGAAACAAAATGCGACGGGCACGTAAAATCCATTTTTGCAAACATGTACGGTATACAATTGCGAAAAATGCTGCGGGGCATATGAAAATGTTCCATCACCGAAAACACTATCAGAACATTCTTGCAAAAGTTTTAAATTTTCCACAGACGTAAAAATGACACTTTCACCATTTACGAAACAAAACTGTTCATTGTTCACTAAAATTTTCGTCTGCAATGCCTCAAGTTGACTTATCGCCTCCTCCCTTGTTTTTGGAACTTTGGCTGGCATATTTTTTTTCCGTTCTTTGTAAATCATTTTTCTCATACCTGACATTTCAGAATTTTCGATCTGCACATAAACGCTGTAACCATAAGTAATTCTTAATAACATTTTGATCCACACTGGCAATTCAGCGGTGTAGGAGCAGTTTAAAAGTAAACTATAGAGAGCTTGGTAAAAAAATTTGGAGAGTCTGTCATTTATACCAACACTGGTCACTTAAACCGGCGCCCAGTCGAAATATTCCTTTTGTTCTAACGATAAAAAAGTACACTACTTAGAAGGGTCCAGCTGCCAAGATTTTAGTCCACTTGTTGGGATTCTGTCACCCCACAGCAGATTCAGGGAATGTGTACCGCATTTTGTTTACATCCGATCAGGAGTTGGTGATGGACATGAACACATCGTTTTGATTTAATTTAGACCCGGATTCTCTAACCTCAGTTAAGGGGCTTAAGTCACGTTTTAATCATGTCCAGTAGATGTCTGTTGATGTCTTTTTAGGCGCTGTAAAAGACGTCAGAAATTTTTATAAGTTGCCTGTAAGAGATAGAGTGTCTGAAAAATGTTTTTTACTTGGTTCATTCTCGATTTTCGCTGAATCCGAATCAGTAATTATGGAACTACAGATTTGCCCTATCACTAGTAGTGCGATGTTGATACACTTGATTTTGGGGTTCATGCAGACTTCCTCGGATTATAATCTCGAGCAAGCAGGTACTGCCCGTTCCTACTCGAAACCTCCATATTACCTTTGATCTGGAACTCAGTTGAAGTAGGACGTAGGCTACTTTCGTAGACATAGGAGATCTTAGGGTTATACATTTTCAAAATCATACCTACCCTCTTAATGTTTCCTATGCAAAATGTTTTTTTTCCCCCTGTTCCTTGAAGAATTTAAGTGAACAATATGTTAAAATTATGCTTAACCTATACTGCCGTGCTATGGAAAGAAGGCCGTATGAGCCTCTAGATTTATATTTTCTTCAACGAAAAACCAATTTTTTAGGAAATTTTAAGGCCTTGTCTCCACGGGACATTTTCGTGGGATTTGTCCCAAGTTCGAATCGCAGGAATGTAACTTCTGGGATTTTTCCCAGTTACCGTCTCCACGGAACGGGGCTCATACAGTCCTGCGACTAGTTTGCGCGGGAAGATAAAGTAGTTAAAGTCGAGTATTTAATCGGTATAATAATAATAAATGCACTCAATTGACAATTAGACACATTATTTTAACGAAACAAACATTATCAATGTAGTAATGAACAAAATATCGCACAATTCGTTTTCACTTCTTCTTCTTCTCTCAGTGGGTCCTATGGGTACAAGTACCATACTCGGTACCGGGAAAAATATTGATTAACTCAATATTTTTCCCAACTTCGTAAGTGAGATTTTTCCCTGGGACAAATCTCGTGAAACGGCTCGTGGAGATAAGGTCTAAATATAATTATGTCTTCAAATATTTCAGACAATTTTGTACGAAATTCTGAATATCTGAAATTTTCAAGGAAAATTATCCATGATCTTCCTCATAAATACATGTTTCATTCAGGAATGTTCGGCACTTCTCGAATGTTCATGTGGCGTTCCTCCCGAGCACGGAAGTAATTGAACAAGCCACACCGACTGGTGATCTGGTGGTCTTCATGAAGGATTGCCTTTTGTTTTTTTTATTTCAGATGGAGTGTATTTAATACTTAATCTCGATTTACGTTCAGGACTAAAGCTAAAGTGCTGTTGATTGCGTTAAAGAAAAAGCTTCATTTTCATTCTACTAAAGGGAAATGCTCGGTAAAAAACTTCAAACTCACTCGTAGCGGGCATCCATTCGAATCTACAACTTTAAAACGCAAAATTCGTCGGAATTGAGGGAGCCTCAATAAAAGCTCGGTCGGCTCAGAATTGGCTCTTTCTATGATTATTAATTCATCAAATTGCCTCTAGGTTTCTCAGAAGCATCATTTTTGACGAGCGTCGTTTTTCAACCGCACCGAGAAATCCTCAAATTACGAAATACGCAGATGACTCCGAGTCTACACCGGATTCCGCCTAAACCGTCAACAGAGCCGGCTTGAAAGGCGCAGGTTATGGCCGGGTTTAAGCTTTCAGCCGGTTTAAAAATGGTTTCGGCCTTGCTTCGAAGAGCGTAGTCGTAAGAAAGCAGTTTTCCGGGAGTGCGCTTTTCGCCTCGCTTAATTCATTTCAGATGGAAATTCAATCAGGGTTGGTCGCAGTGAAACTTGAGCCTCGTATAATTGACCGCATTCTGCTCTTGAGCTAATTTCTGCGGAGATGCCACACTTTGTCACCGGAAAGTTTGCATAATTCACGCTTCAAACTCAGCCCTTCCAAGGCCTCTGTACTTTTTCCCTAAACTAGGGGGTCGCAGCCCCCAAAGAGGCACCACACCCTTTTAGCCTCGCCTCGGGGTCTCGTCGTGAGTTAATATAAATCGGTCGTATTTATGCTAAAAGGAACTACGTTGCAAATTCTATGCACACAGTTCCATTTGACACGTCCAATAGAGCAGGCTCATATAGGGGCTTATATCAGGGACTTGATCCTTAAAACTGATAAAAATTGGCCTGGTTGTTTTGTAGATTCAATCGTGACAAAGAATGAACACGCTTTAACTAGCTCCCTTGCTCTTACTATTTCAGGGGAAAAAATTCCCAGATTTTCTTGAACAAACACCCCCGAAATTCCCAAATTCTGGTTTTTTTTAAACTGGTAGACCCCCTGCTTTCGATTGATTCAACTTTTATATTATAGCTCGACTTGTTCTAAGTTGTCCCCCAAATCAGGGGAAATGCGGCAATGTATGAAAAGTAAAACTCCAGAAAAGTTGGATTTCCCGCCGGACCGCAACGGATGCCTCGTTAAAAATGCCGTTTCAAAGGCGCAGGGCCTGATGCGCGTCGTCACCCATGATTAGCCCGGGAGAGGGAATTAAAAGTTGGGTCAAACTTGAATAAGCGTTTTTTCTCGCTCGTCGTTTAGTCTCGAAGCCCTCGAAACCTTCCTCGACCAGAAATTTTCACCGGGATGAACCTTCATCGCCTAGCCACGCGAAGAAGAGCAAATACGTGACTTGGCCGCCTCCCCCAAGTTCCACTCAATCACGCACTTGAATCTCACGTTGCCGTTATTCCGAGAAAATTTCCAAAGTTCCGCATCTGATTTCTTTTTTAAATTCTAACTTCAAATTGACATGCGTATAATTATCAACCGCGAAGTGTTCTTTTATAAAATGTGCAGGCTGGTTCATGAATCCTACAAAATGTGTTCAATGGCGGGGAGACCGAGTAGTTGAGACTCTTTTTTCAACAGCTAACTATTCTACTAATGCAGCAATTTTCCTAAACGAAGGCAAATTGGTCTCTAGCTCTGTCGCTTTCAATTTAAAAAAACATTTAATGAAATATTTTTGTCGTGGTTTTTTTTTTTCAATGTAAAGCACGCAAATGTGCAGTGCAGCATTGCCAAAGTGTTAAAAATGTATTTAATAAATATCAAGAATTATCGAAACGATTCCTATAAGGAGTGTTAATTAGTTTCGCTTGACTAAAAAGCCTCTCCACTGAAGCGTTTGAAAAAGGGAGAACTAGAAGCAAGTGTTTGAGTTTGGAGAAGTGTGAAAACATTGGAGTTTCACCACTTTTTTTTTAGGGCAAAATACTTTACTCCAACTAGCTGCTTCAGCTCGCTACGCTCGCTTGCGCCGCTAGCCGGGGGCAAGCCCCCTGGACCCCCAGTTACTCGCTCCGCGAGTAACTGTTGGCTCGCTTCGCGAGCCAAATTTTGCTACTACCAGTGCTTAGAGGACTTCCTGGAGGCAAAATGATAAATTCAAAAACAAAGAATAGGAAACGAAAAATTACCTACTTTTAGAAAAAGAAACAACCTTGAAAAATAAAAAACACTCCTGGAAAAGAAAATCAGAACACTTTTTGAAAATGTAACGGTGCGAAAGGGTGAAGATAAATCACCAATTCTCTTGGAAGAAGACATGAGCCGACCCCCGACATGAGTGAAACTGCCGTAGGACCCACGCTAGGGTAGAAGGGTGACACGTGTTGTGAGCAGGTAGGGATGGGTTTACGTGGAGAGGGGAACGGAAAATCAGAGGGTGGGAGGTCCCCCAACCATATGACTCGTCCAGCGTCAAAAACGCAAATATGTCGTTATCAAATCGAGGTAAATTTTGCAACTTCGGTCACGCAAATCGAAAAACGAAGGGGTCTTGGCACATCTAGACCCTATGAGCTTTCATTTAAAACAAATCCGAGGAAAATCGGTCCAGTAGTTTCCGAGATCGAATTAGCACAAACTGTCCAGCGGCAAAAACGCTAATATGTCATTATCAAACCGAGGTAAATTTTGCAACGTCGGTCGCGCAAATTGAAAAACCAAGGAATGTTGGCACGTCTACAGCCTAAGAGCTTTCATTTAAAACAAATCCGAGGAAAATCGGTCCAGTAGTTTCCGAGATCGAATTAGCACAAACTGTCCAGCGGCAAAAACGCAAGCATGTCGTCATCAAATCGAGGTAAATTTTGCAACGTCGGTCGCGCAAATCGAAAAACTAAGGAATGTTGGCACGTCTACAGCCTAAGAGCTTTCATTTAAAACAAATCCGAGCAAAATCGGTCCAGTAGTTTCCGAGATCGAATTAGCACAAACTGTCCAACGTCAAAAACGCAAACATGTCGTTATCAAATCGAGGTAAATTTTGCAACGTCGGTCGTGCAAATCGAAAAACTAAGGAATGTTGGCACGTCTACAGCCTAAGAGCTTTCATTTAAAACAAATCCGAGCAAAATCGGTCCAGTAGTTTCCGAGATCGAATTAGCACAAACTGTATGAGGCCAAAAAAGGCCTTAGGATATTAAATATATAGATAGTCTTCAGCAGAAAGCTTGGAGCTGATTCCATTTTTGTCCTTGCCACAACTAGAAAATTCCTTCATTCTGTATCAGTGACATTGTCGATCAAACAATTTTTTCAAGAATGGAAATTTTGAAAGAATTAGACCTACACTAAAAATCTGCGTGTAAAACTCTGGATTTGGATTTAGTACTTTTAGATGTTCAAATATGGGATCCCTAAATACAAAATAATAACGCTTTTCCAGCTCATTTACGAGAGTGATATATAGATTGTTTTAATTAATGACTAAAAGTCTTTGAATGCCGCCCCTCTTTGCAGGATTTCTTTTTAATTCCTGAAGACTTTCCGAAGCATCAACTTCTAGATATATTTCCTCTGGCTAAATAAACCTGCGCGGATTAATGTGGTGCGAAAATCATTTATACTTTTAGATGATTACTCACATACACAGGGTCAATGTACGTTTTTAAAAGAGCGAGAATTAAAGTTTCTGACTCTGGCTTTAGACTGCACAAAACTGGTGTACAATGTACGGAGTGTACATCGCCCAGCAAGTAGTCGTTTTAAGTAACGAAAATATTAAAAGAAGTAATTCCTATCATCAGAAACACGGCAGTAGCATTGCTATAACTATCGAAATCAATGTATTTATACTACGGGTCAATGGGTTACTAAATCAAGAACAAATTTTGACTACCGAACACATATTTTGAGGGTCAATGCAAATGCCACATCGAACATGATGCGCCCATTAAAAACGCGGACAAATAACTCAGAAGCCGAGAACTATAAAGTTTAATAAGGGAAACCTTTCCGCAAATTTTAAACATCCCGGAACGCAGATATCATGCGGTACCAATTATAAGAAGCGTGCTTGGGTTCCTACGACTTCTGTAAAATGTCTTCTTGTTATTCCTCGAATATGAAGACAATTGTAAAATCGGAACTATAACTTCCGAATCAATTAATTGAATCTCATTGATGTTATCCGTTGTTAATAAGGAAGAACTCCACCATGAAATACGTTTTATTTTAATAAACATCAGTGGAAAATGAAATGAGGTAGCGATTAACTGCCGTACTCCATCACTTCCATCATTTTCCCGTCATTCCGGCGTGTTTAAAATTCCTTCGAGTCGTTTGGACTTTTTAAAGCAGACTTTTCTGGGGTTTTGGCTCCGAAAATATTCCATTAACCACCACGTAATTTACCCACCTGGTACTTTCAGATTATTATGTACAAAATAAAAGGTTTAGCGTCCTATTTGCGTATAAAAAAGTCTTGGGTATGTAAAGGTAAAGTAAGAATGTAAGAAGCAAGGTATACAAAATAAAAGGTTTAGCGTCCTATTTGCGTATAAAAAAGTCTTGGGCATGTAAAGGTAAAGTAAGAATGTAAGAAGCAAGGTATACTGCTTAGGTGATGGCACCTGCGACTTGATAAATATAACACGAAATCTGAAACATTGGTTTACTTGTACCTACAAACTCCTACCGAGATACAGATCAATTTGCGTCATTATGTTAAATAATGTTCTTGAACTTTAACAGAAAGCTACCTTACACCTCTGTTTACGGGGAACCAATCAAACTTACAACGTTAAGTCTGTTTTACGTTCGTCGTATACGCATTTTGAATTGTCGACTTTGTGAATTCATCTTATTATACCTCCTTCGTAAACGGTCTATCGAATTCGGCCTTTTAGGCAGGAATTTCCGGCTCCAAGCAAGGAGCACATTTGTGATGTCCAGGTACTTAATTGAAATAAATAAAAAGAGCGGCGTATTTAATTTCTTCATAAATGATGCGAATGACTTCAATGCTAATTGAGCTGATTTTGTTTAAAACGTTCAATAAAAGTTAACTCAAAATGTTTGGAGTGCCACATTTTTGTGTCAACGTATTCTAAGTCAGTGGCAAATCTGTCGCATTCAATGCCAATTTTTCTTCACTGATGCATTCGGATTTTTTTCTTTTACAGGTGAGTGCTGATTGATCTTTTTACAGTTTTTCGGTAAGCTTTTGAATACATGAGTACATACATCTTTTTCTCCTACAGCCTTCTGAAGCACAATCTACGCAGAAAATTGTGAAATTATAAATAAGAAGGAACTCGGTCAAGGATATTTCAATCACTAAATCTGAAAAATGCGTATCTATTTTTCAACCTTTTGAGTACTACCGATCATGTTTTATTTTTTGTAGAGGCAGTACATATAATGTATGTACTTCACGCCATGGTGGTAAAATACGTTCAAGTGTTTCTTATCATCGAAATGTGTCGTGTTTAATGAGTCCTCAATTTATTTATGACCGGTCGATGACTACATACATTTTAATAAAGTAACCCAATTAACTCATGAAGAATTCGTACATGCGGTTTATGTCATTTTGTTTCGCTTTGAACCAAGAGTTCGACATTATATCGAATGAAGTAGTCTCTAATGGGCCATTAAACAAAGTCTTACGTAGACAAAAATGTCGCTTGTGTTCTATTGAAATTCTTACATCCAGAACAATGCTTACAACTGGAAGTTTTGAAATCTCCCGAACGAGATATTAACAAGTCTTTTACATACAGATCAAATAAAAGTTAAATCATACAAATGACATCATTAGGACTACATTTTGCAATTAGGAACGAAGATTTTTCGCTCATCTGTAGAAACACTTATGTGCAAGTGAAATCTCATAGTACATACGTCGTTTGTAAATTGAGCCATAAAATATAGGTCCTGATTGCGAAGTGTAGTCCATTTGTATTTTTTCCATTTAACCAATGTTAAGAGAAAACACTTATATCCTGCCCAGGAGTTGATTTGCAGGGATGTTCGTCGCGTGATTCGTTTTCCTTGTGGAATTTTGAAGAGAACACGTAGCGCGCGTTGTGCTTTAATTCATACCTTGTCTAGAGGTCCATTCAGTCTATCGGCAATTTCTTCAACGTCTTCGTTTTTGTTCGGTTCCTTTCTGGAAACGTGATCCATTTAGTCACGAGAATTTGCTGATAGCGCGTGGAAAGTTGAGTTGGTCAGACATACTTCCGTCGGGAAATATCCGACTCAACATGTCGGAGGTCACGGGCAAATTAACGAGAGGGCAGCGCAACGTCAAATTTCGAGGTGGAGCGGGTGGCATCTCAAAGGCGCGGTCCCTCGGCAGGCGGCAAGTATGCAACACGGCGCGCCGAGCTCGGCTCCGTGCATGTCTTGAATGCCTCGCGTGGCGCCAGGAGCGGGTGGCGAGCCAGGGAGAGGGGGGCGGAGGGGTGGGTGGGCGTGTAAACAAGTGAGTCCGCAAGTTCGATGAGGTTCAACAAGTCTTCACATTTCACGCGATACACCTCACTCCCAAACTCAACTTTCCGAGCTTCGTCTCATCCCGGTGCATGTGAGGTGAGCGCCATTGCCCGCGTCATCCCTCAACTGTTGTCGCATCGGTTTAGGACAGTCGGCTCCAGTTTTCTGCGCTTTAACAACACAGAGTACATGGAGTCGTGATGTATAAATGGGAGAGCTGGCGCCATGTTCTGCTCGACGAGTTCCTAGCCCGGTGTGCGCCGAGCTTCCGTCACTTTTTCGATACATGTTCGATCCAAAATGGCGGTGCGGAATACGTGGTAATTCCTATTTCCTTTCCTTACCTTTACATCGGATTGCCAAGTAATGGTGTATTGAAAACAATCGATCATCCGTCGAAAAAGTGACCCGGCGCACGGTGGATCGAGTCAATAGGAGAGGCCGGACAAAATTTAGAATCTTTAAAAGCTGCGTCTATACACAATTTTGAGGTTCTAAAAGTGGTTTCATTGGTTTCCGCGTGAAATTTTCTGCTTGAAGCAATCCTTACAATTTAAAATGTGACGAAATAAACATCAAAACTTGCAGTTTCAGTCTAAAATTGTATGTTCGCCCTCTCTGATTGACTCGATCCTCTGTGCAGCGTCGGTTCATTCTGAGGTTTTCTTATTTCACCATTGAAGTCCAGTTGATGTTTACACTCATTATCTATAATCTTATACTCATAATACGTAAACTATTATCTTTATACCGTCGCCACCATCCTGTCCTTACGCAAGAGTCAGCCCTTGACAAACCTAGCTTGTGACCATCTAACTCGCACAGAGAGAGAAAATTAACGCCAAGGCTTCTTACTATATAGAAAGAGTATAAACGCAACGTAACCCAAGCCTTCGGTTCATTCTGAGGTTTTCTTATTTCACCATGGTTTTCTGTGATTAATTCACCGTTAACTGTGTACCATAATCGAAACAAAATGGGTTGCGTTGTGTTTCACTTCCACACTTACCGGAAATAACACAAGGGCGCAAATATCTTTTTCAGTGTAGGTCGCCAAGTCGAAATATCAAACCTGGAACCTCCTGATCATAGGGCTAGCGCTACAATCATTTCACCATAGGAGGCCGATAATGAATAAGTTGCTGCAAACAAGTCGCACTCAAAATTGAAAACCCGTCGATCTTCTTACCAATTTGCATTTTTTGCCTGATTTTTACGCTCCCGATGTGAAGAGAAGCTACGTCCTGAGTAGCTTTTTTTTATTGGAAATATTGAAGAACTTAAGTAAAGACAAAGAATCTGTTTCGTTAATCAACGACAAGAATAACTGGGACCCATGATCCCAATGCCGGAACAGTGTCTTGTCGGTTCTTACGATGTACATAAACGAATAGCGGAAAGATGTAGATTAGTAGGAAGGGAAGGAGGAATTTTTTATCTTCTTTATCTCCGACCTCTTTGAGCGCTGTAAGCGCATACGGAATTGAGCTCTTCAAGTATGCCAAACCCCCGAACCTAATTTTTTTTCTGCGGGAGGGTGGGAAAAGCTGCTTCAGCTGTAGAAGGGAGAGAGGTGTTGAGATTCGGATGCAACGCTCATGTGAAATATTACCTGACGGAATCATACGCAGCTCATAACGAGAAATTGATTTACTGGGTCTCTTTGTGGTAGCACACAGCGATGCCAGGCGTTCCGTTTGTTTTTGAGGTAGGGATGAGCGTGATCAGTTTTACATTGAATGTTGAGTTAAACGTCATGATGAGCCGATGATTGCGGCAGATGATTATCTGGGGTCTCAACAGACTTTAAAGTTAGGCCCTCTGCCGTACGTTGAGAGGGTCCTCTGCACATTACGTCGTTGCTCCTCTGACGTTAAGGCCGCGCATCTCTATTTCCACCTGAGCCCTGGAAGGCATAGAGTTATACGGATAATGCGGCTCGTGTGGAAATTGAGATTCGCCCTAACGTTAGAAGAGCGACAACATGAAAGGAGATGTTGCATGTGTGAGGAATTTGGGATTTGACTGTTGATTCTGACGTTAAAGTTCGCGAGAAACACGATGGTGTCACTGGTTTTCTCTGAAATCAACTCTTAAGCTGAAAAAAAGCTCTCAAGTTGAGGCCAAAATGGAGGGGATATCCCACGCTATCCTCAGAGTCCACATCTACATCAAGACAAACTCTCCATGCAAAGATAGGGAGCAAATACATTAGCGAGAGCTTGTTTTGAGCTTGGGAGTTGATTTCAGAGAAAACCAGTGGCACCATCGTGTTTCTCGCGAACTTTTACATAAGATCAAACAATCAAACCGCAAATTCCTCTCACATGCAACATCTCCAATGCGGCCAAATGAGTATACTTTTCCTTTCCCGCTAAAATCCCTCTGTAATCGCGTCAACCACATCAGGAATATCTAAATTCTTCTCTTTAACGTATGATTATTTGCGAAGGGAGTGCCCTTTTTCAAATTCACCGCGTCTACGGACAGTTCATTTCTGTCGTCAGCAAACAAGTTTTCTTAGAAGGAGGCGCGTTAGAGAAACGCACCATCCTGTCTCGGACCTGCTGATCGTCATCTCGAGTTTCGACTTTGACGCAGAAACGCACTTCGACTATCAGCTAAAACGCGCAAGCACATGCGTCCACGACCCAACTTTTTAACGCTCTTCATAAAAAATGGATCACTTGCTGTGACGTAGTGACGATTATCATGCTCTTTTCCATCTTCATCGGTATCAGCAGTTTGGTCATGAAAAGCTTTTGCCAAGTACCTGGAAAAAAATCAGGGGGAGGGGGAAGATGAACAGCATTGTCCACAGGAGGAACATGCCACTTGATCGTCGGTGTTTTATCTATGACGTTAGACAGTCCCAGTTACTCCATAGTGTATATCGCACGACTTAAGTTGAAATAATCGGAAAAATAGTGAGCCGTATATATTTGCCGTATTTTAGCCACCACGAATATGCCAAGTTTGGTCATGAAAAGCTTTTGCCAAGTACCTGGAAAAAAAATCAGGGGGAGGGGAAGATGATCAGCATTGTCCACAGGAGGAACATGCCACTTGATCGTCGGTGTTTTATCTATGACGTTAGACAGTCCTAGTTACTCCATAGTGTATATCGCACGACTTAAGTTGAAATAATCGGAAAAATAGTGAGCCGTATATATTTGCCGTATTTTAGCCACCACGAATATGCCACTCATTTGAATCACAAATAAAGAGAGACGCGGAGACGCCCCACCCGATAGTGTAGTCTTTGAATACTTTCAAAGTTAACTCAGGTCAAATCAGGAATCGTGTTGTCGAATAAGTTTGGCGGACTGCGTTGAGTCCGTCGATGTAAGTATCGTGATTGAATGCATGATTAATAAAGTGTTGAACACGGAATGAAAGGATCATGCAAGAAGCCTCCAGTCAACTTGCCATTTTTTGTATGAAAAATTATCAAAACACGCACGTCTTTGGAAGAAAATGAGTAAATAATAAGCAAAATAAATTTCCTGTTGAAGTGAATCTTATAAAACCGTCAGTTATGATGATTCCTACTCGGGGAAGATAATTGTGCCTTCTCGTCAAGATTCATTCGTATAGTGAAAAAGGGGAAATTGTTATAACCATACTAGCATACATACGTAAATACTACTATACAGTTTCGGCTGAAAACTAGGCCCTCCTCAGTTGGATGAATCAAAATCGATATTTTATGGTTTTTAAAAATCATTATTCTGAGAAGTGAAGTACTTATTTCATTTTTAAGCACTTTCGATAGTATTATAATAAGTGCTAGTCTGCTGTGCAAATTTTTTTTGTTTTGTTTTACTATTGCATCCATTGTATTCGACCCTTTTAAAACACCCTTTCATTCTAAAGACACTTTTGAAGAAGGCGAACAACATTTCAACTGTCACCTTCGGGAAGTTCCGAGGGTCAGCTTTCATGAACCCCAAGGTCGGTGGTCATAGGCATTTTAACAACAGAAACAAACAATAACGGCTAAACAACACACTAACAACGAAGTAGGTAAACTCATTTAAACAAAAACTTATAAAATGAAGCACAGATTGACAAATTTGACGAGATAGTTAATTCTGAAAACAAATAAGTAGCTTTCACGTAAACACTACCATACAGTTTCGGCTGAAAACCAGGCCTTCCTCAGTTGGATAAATCAAAATCGATATTTTATAGTTTTCACGTTTTGAATTTCTGGATCCTTCAGGCTTTTGACACTATTGAAGAAGGCGAATAGCATTTCAACTGCCACCTTTGGGAGGTTCCGAGGGTTGACTTTCATGAACCCGTGGTCGGTGGTCAGTGACATTTTAACAACAGAAACAAACAATAAGTGTAAAACAACACACTAACAACGAGGTAGGTAAACGTATTAAAACAAAAACTTGAAAAATGATGCACAGGATGGCAAATTCGACTAGATTATCAATTCTGATAACAAATGAATAAGCCATCAAATCCAAGACAGTAAACAAATATCCAAACATAACCTTCAACCCACCTTACGACGCGCGACGTTTTTGTTGACGTTTCACAGTCTCCCCATCGCCGGTTCTTTTTTCAACCATGCAATGCAAAATATAAAAATGAGCAAAATGAAAAAAACTAATCTTTTTGCGAAAAACATATTTTTGTACGGAACATTTTAAGTATCAAAATACTTTGGGTCAAAACTTGAAAACTAATTAAGTAGGAAAAATAACATTTTAAGAATCAAAAACGTTGAGTCAAAATTTCGAAACTCTTAAAGTAGAAAAATGAATTTAAAAAAACTTCATATCGAGGCTTTACATCTTCTTTCTAATTGCTGCTTTCCTGATGCTGTGGCCTTGGTCGAAATGTAATTTTACGGCTGTTAAAAGTATTCTTCGTAGAGTCCTTGGTACTTCCCTTTATCTGATGAACTTCCTGCTCTTGATCTCTGCAGAAAAGAAATTAAATTCAGAAAATCATTAAAACACTCTGTAAATCCTGTAACACTAGGAATTTTACACCTTTCTCTCTTTGCCTGGAATCACTCTTACAATTTTTCCATGAACACCTCACCATTTTCAATACATTACTCAATCACTTTCACTCCCATAGTTTCACATGGGCCATTAACTTCATTACGTTCCTATTTTACCTCAACAAGCCTAAAAAACTTCTTAGGATATTTTTTAGGTACTAGCTTAAAAAACTTTATCCTTTTACACTTTTAGAGGACAAGTGCTAATAGATGTAATGGTGTCACCACTGATATCAAAATGAATTTTGTCTTGGAGAAAAAATTAAACCACATTTCTTAGACAAACAGATTGGAAGCAAAACAAGGTCATATGAAATGATCAAAATAATTGTTTGCGCAAAGAGTTTCGCATTCCTTTGCATACTGCACGTATGTATTGCAGGAATGCTTGGCCAAACATTTATGTAGGAGGCATCTAGAGACGTACGATAACCCATTTTGAAACGGTAATTTTCTATTGGTGTACTCTCGATTACCAATGGTGAATGAAACAAATAAGTCTGGTATCAAGTCAATCTTCTAAGGGGCTCGTCCGAGGATTCAGAAACCTCGTCCGGTGAATCGGCATCTTCTTCTGTATCCGATTTTTCTGGAATTTCCATATTGAGCTTGAAATCTTTCGACTCTGCTGTCAGTTCCTGCACTTCGTATCGATTTTAAAATGGCCAGAGTTTCATTGAAATCTTCATCACAGTTCGAGTTGATGGACTTGACATACAGATCGGAGACGAATACTTTTTTTAAACCCCTCTCAAATTGTATAGAGGTGGGATTTATCGCAAATCCAAAGGAAGTTCGGAAAACCGCAAAGAAATTTTCCAGGCAATCCTGACACACGCGTCCTATCATTAGATAAGAAAATCCTCTTTTCTTCAGGTGTGACCATATATCTAGTACTGCTCTAATTGACTGCTGGAAGCCTCGGATAAATTCACTTGGTTTGTGACATTCTCACCTTCTTCATTACAAAGTTTCACTTCGCTGAAAAATTTCAGAATGTCAAATAAAAACTCAATCTGATATTGTTTACCTCCAAATGGCTGGTTACACTTCTTCGTTTTAAAGAGAAGAGAGTTCATAATGCCCATCAGTTTGTCCATGAATTTGAAACGAATTATTTTTGGTCGTTTTTTGTCAGGGCGGGCCTAATAGAGCGCCGGGGTTGGGTCGCGTAGCAGCCAGGAGGCATAGCCCCCTAGAGTTTTATACTCCAGCAAATCATTACAACCCATTTCAAGAATTCATTTCCAAAGTAATACTGCTGACTGCTGAATTTTACTCGATGTTGGGAAGAATTAATCGTTCTTTTTATGATGCAATGTTGAGGATCTCCTCGAAACTCCCTCAATCACAATGTAAACCGTGCGGGACCTTCCACGGAAAGGAGTTATTTACAAAACGTCCATGAGTACGATCCAGAGTATGCCAGTGTTGGAAAACTTCTCGATCATATAAGTTAGAAAACTAGCAACGCCGATTCCCAAGGCTGAACATTTCAGCAATCGCGGAGTGCTCGGTGGATTTCAGTGACAAATTAAATCCGTTGGTAACTGAAGTGGAGGCATCCCAGTCGTATTCGCTGGAGAGCACCGAACGCCTCAACCAAGCCATCCTGCCAAGTCGGAAGATATATATCCCCGCTTTTAAGCGAATAAACTGATGATAATCAACAGGGTTAAAACATCGAGTGCCTCAATACATGTTCGGGCAACAAAATTACACGCGCCGCTCGTCATTAAAGCTGAACATGTCCTAAATTAACTCATGAGTGAGATATCAGAGTTTTTTTGCGCTCCGACAGTTTAAACATCCCGCCCTCCGGAAAACCAAAGTTGTCAGGAGTCAAACCGAGTATATTGAAGTAATTTTAGTGAGTGTTGCGGTGCTTTAATATTCTCCGAGAGCTAAAAAAGAAAAACATTTCTACAAATCTCCGTAATCCGTGAAACTGTTAAGATCATCTTGTGCGAGTACACGATTTAAAAAAATAATATGCCGTAGAAAAAAGCATAGAGGAGTGCAATCAAAATCGGTCTCAGTAATTTGCAGTTGAAAATCAAGCAAAACTGTAAGTGTCAGTCGTCAGTAAGTCACCGTGGACTTAAGTATAAAGCATTTCAGTTTTAAAATGTTACTATCTTTTTGTAATGCTTAATACTGCTTACCTGAATTTAAACGTGTTCCTCTGCCTTTTCATGATTGGCTTTTCTGTCGAAATTATGCCATGTCACCCTCTAAACTTTTGCCAAATCTTTACTTCAGAAGCGAACTAAATGGTCGATGAGCCTTTTTAGCCGAAAAAGATGGCCTTTGGACCAAGATTTTTCTTCCCGCCTTCAATTTTCATGATACCATATGCCCATCAATGGAGCGCGAACAGTGGTTTGAGAGGAATACATTACATGTTACATTACTTTACACCTTAGCATGTTATTGCTCTTATTATTTGTTTTTTTTTTTCGTATTTCGTTGGCATTTTTCCTGGTGCTCGAATTAATCCTGCTGTCTAAATGCTCCTAGAGGCTTCTTAAGAATTTCATTGAATTTTTCTTCCGGAAACGAATTAGATGCCGTCGACGAGTTTGCCTGAAACAAAGTAGCCAAAAAAGATGTGTTTTAACCAAAGTTTTGAATATCGTCTTTAGTTTTCATGATATACCTTTCGCACATTTGAGAGGAATACATTAGTTCCGCAGTCTTCTTTTACTGTTTTTCTTCCAGGGGTCGCGTACCAACCCGCGCTACCGTGTATACTCTTTCAAGTCACCCTACCAACCGGAAACTATCATTGGAATTGATTTTGAGATCTCACACCCGTTTTAAGAGTATCAAATGAGTGAAAGAGAGAGTATGTAAGAACAGTGATTTCCTACATTCCATATGCAAGGGACTCGAAGTATGATGTTTTGATGAGGTCAAATTTTCCCATCAAAATACTCGCCAAGCCAAATCGCGCGCTCCGCTATCTTTAGTCTGCATCGCACAAGATCCCGCTGTCTCGTTACGCGTCTCTCTATAAATATCCAGGGTAATACTAATATTTTCCGTGAGCCATCGGCATCAGCGCTTGGACAATAGGCATCTTTGCGTGACTTGGCGCGGAACCAATATCGACGTCTTACCATCCTCCATTGGCGAGGTCTGTTCTCCGTGTCTGCATGGCCGAGATTTCACAGCCACTCGCGTCCCCCAATGGACCACTGGACTTCGTAAGAATGTAAGCATCACAGGACACGTTTTCGCATCCAAATGATATGCAGAACATATTAATCAGATTCTTAATTTCAGTGGCGACTTTGTATGTAGGCAACACTGTTTTTGTCCATTTAATTCCAGTGAAAATATCGATTTCGAATTTTTTTTTTTACATTTAAATAGAGGTAAAACAGTGTTGCCAACTTTTAAGAATCGCCATTGCTTAAAGTACCAAAAATTAACCCGTAAGAGAGAGATCAGCGTCCATTCTTTACGCCAGAGTTAGAGAATAGACGACTACACTGGGGAAAAAAAAAAAAAAAAAAACACATTGGATCTAGAAGCCAGACTCTCGGAAACATTGACAAGAAAAAATACTCTTGATTCAATCAGATTTAAGCTTAAATCAAAAGGAAATCCGCTCAAATTAAGAGGCTCGGTTCTTGATTTAAGCTAAAATCCGATTATATCAAGAGCATTTTTACTTGTCGATGTTTTTAAGAGTCTGGACTCTAGATCCAGTATGTTTTTTTTCAGTGTACTAGACAAGGTGCAAATTTCGGCATTATGTAATGCTTTTTCTCATCAATGTTTCCCGCATAGCACGATTTTCCCAACGGGGATCACTAAAAGTAACTTCTGACAAAGGTATCATCGTTTTACGATGCAGATTACGACTCTCCCCATGGAATAACGATGCGGGAAAAACAATTATCTAATTGAGTCAAATCGCACATTAAACGTCACCGAAACAGTCTGAAAATATAAGAACATCAATCTCGGGGCCCCGGCTCAGCTGTTGCACGTTATTTACACTTTCAACAACAGAGAGGGGAGGAGGGGCACTGTTGATTGAAGAAAAATTTATAGCTGTGTTCAATTTCTGACCCTTGTAGTGGTCCATTCCATTGGTGGCGTGGCGTGAATTGCGATGTATCGATTTTCATTCCATTTAAACCTATGGTAAAGAATCGATTATTAAGGTGTTCGCTGCGAACACCCTGTTCAGCAATCCTTTTCCATGGGTTTAAATGACAGATCAGTTTATATATCGCAAAGCACGCCATGCCGCTCAATTCCATCTCCGGTTTCACGTAAAAGGCGTGACGTGCTTTGCGATATATCGATTGACCTGCCCTTTAAACTTATGGAAATAGATCGATACTCAGGGTGTTCGCAAGGAACACCTTAATAATCAATGATCTACTACAGCTTCAAATTGGGAAATATCGAGGATTGATAATGCACGCCTCGCCACTGATTCTCGTCCCCAAGGCGAAGCTCCGAAACTTCGCCTTTCTATCGCAACTTCTTAAAATGTACGAACTTTTTTATTCTATAGAAGGTAAAATAATCAATAATCATAACATAAGCTTATTATCTTCATTAAATAATGATCACGTTATGTGGTAATTTAAATAGATTTAAGAAAACTGAAGTCCCGATTGTTCACACCATAACTTACAGTGATGAGAACTTACAGGTAGGACGCGCATGGATGTAGAGAAGTTGCAATCGCGATACGGGGTTTTGGAGTTGAGCCATGGATTCACATTCCTACTGTTAATGTTTCACTCTCTTTCTTTTTAGTAGTGAACTTGGATACAGCGATCGAGACCAAGATGCAGCTCTGAAACGATGGGGGCATCGCTTTGATGTCGGGAATGCGGCTAGGATCATGCGTTTTCAGTGCAGCTCTAATGCGCGCATACTAAAGGGTCTTTATAAATTTTATCACTTGCTCGATTGCAACTTGTTATTTTTTCTTCCATCAGAAACTTCGTGATCGTTTTTTCATCAAATCCACCCTAGACAACCTTTTCTACAGCAATTCAAATTACCCATCTCAACCAACGGAGCACCTCAAATTTTGACGTGAAACGCAATTTGCGACCAAAAAAAGGTCGATTGTCCAGGGTCCCTAATCATCCTCGCAGGATCAAGTCAATGTGGCAGGAGTGAGATGAAGTGCAAAGGCAGGAGTGGTATAAAGGAGGCCATTGATAAGAGAACATAAATTTTGAGGGAACCTCGTAGGACAGAGAGTCAACTTCACTTATTTGTCTGATAAATGTGCCCTTCATATCCTCCATCCTAAATTCTCGTGGCAGAACAGTGATTCTTGCACTCTCTTCACTTCTTGTTTTTCTTAATTTCCTTTATCGAATTGATTCCCCTTTTATTTAAGCCTCGTCTACTTGTTGTTCCGCTTTAACCTCAGCACTCCGGTTTCGTAGCAAAATCGGACGGTTTCAGAAAGTGATACAAATGACAGACTGACATTTCAAGGCTTCCCATCCTTTTTGTTTTTATTGCGTAGATTGAAGTTGATAACGTGCAGGCGATCTTCCAGGGGATAGTGAATAACGCCAGAGATTGGGCCCGGAGAAGTGGTCAGCAATACTTGCCACTTAAGCAAAAGTCTTGCATCAGTGGCGTGGCGTGAATTGCGATATATCGATTGTTAAGCCATTTAAACCTATGGAAAAGGATCGATAAACAGGGTGTTCGCAGCGAACACCTTAATAATCGATTCTTTACCACGGATTCAAATGGGAATATATCTAAAATCGATCATTCACGCCACGCCACTGTCTTACATGTGTTGTATTACATCTGTCGCAGTCTGGGCAACACATTACTAAAAAGTAACCAAAAGTGCGTGTTTCGGTGCAGTTTTGAACGAATTTTCATCTCTGCCATAAAAAAGTGTGAAAAGTCATACAGAAAGTAAAATAAAATTTCGGTTTACTTCGGACTGAAGTCTTGAGGTCAAAGAGTAGAGCAGTCCTTTTTCTCTATTCTCCCTCAGGCCTCAGGGAAACTTCTTGCATCTTCGCAGAGAAATGCAGGATGTACACACTCTTGTTTCAAATGAGCTCTCTGCACTGTATGCATACTGACAAGGAGCGTGGAATTAATTCCTATTTTCCTCTCTTTCTTACCGGATATTATGATATTACTCCATTTGTGAGAAGTCACAAGAAACGGCTCACTGTAGCTAAGGATTTTGTTTCTCGCCGATGCGTTGTCAAATATGTGCTTAGAAGCTGCCATTGCCACCTGTGCTGGAAATAACCAGGACATCTTATTCTTTTTATATCTCCTCGAAGTTTTTAGTACTCAACTGCTAAAAATTGAAATGTCCCTTCTCATCCAATCATCTCTCCAGTGAGATATGAAGAAGAAATAGTGGGAGCCTCCAAATGAGCAATATAGGATGATATAATATATCGAGGTGTAATATGACACAGGATAACTCTGAAATTGATTCAGAAGATTTGAAAATGAGAAAAAAAAATGTCCACTAGTCCGGAATTTCCGGAAAGTTTAGGAATAGTACTGATTTTCCAAGGGAGGTCGGGAAGTACTGAAAAAGTGCAACAAAATTCCGCAAGAAGGCCCGGAATTTTCCCCCCTTACCACGCGTGATTTTTTAATAAAGCCTGGAAAATACGCCATCTCCTGCACGTTGATTCCTAGAGAAGTATTTGCCTGAAGTATCGCCACAGGGGGAAAAAGTAGCTTGAATCTAGACTCCAGACTCTTAAAAAAATCGACACGAAAAAATACTCTTGATATCGGAGTTTTGCTTGAATCAAAAGGAAATCCGCTTAAATCAAGAGGCTTGGCTCTTCGATTCAAGGAAAAGTCCGATTGAATCAAGAGTATTTTATCTTGTCATTGTTATTTAGAGTCTGGACTCTAGATCCAAGCTACTGTTTGTTCCAGTCTGTACAATCAGTTAATCTTCATGCCACCAATGAAATTTTGTGTCTACGTCATTTTCGTCGCAATTAAAGCGAGATTTTCAAATTTTCTAAATGTTGTGAACTTCGTCAAACGGAGGTACTGAAAAAGTACTGAATTTTTCTGTTGAGCTGGCACTGAATTTCTCGGGAATGTACTGTAAAAGTCACTGATTCTTGGCCTGTCTGGATTAGTAGACACCCTGTCGACCGAAATAAGCGCACTATTTCAGCTAACGTCGCAACGGTGGTTTGAAACGCCTGCCTCGTGTAGCACAACTCCCATCTCAGTGACAAACTCCAAGCTTCCGTCTCGAGATCCGATGCCGACAGGCCGACTCCCAAAAGTAATCTACAATGAGCGCTCTGCTTTGTTCTCCATCCTTATTTTCCCGAATCCTCCGTCTCCTCTCCCTTGAACATAACTCATTTTAAAACTTTTTCTCTCCTCCATTCTCTCGTCCTGTCGCCCAGGGCGAAAGTACGACGTGCCGACACCGCTCCGCTAGTGATGCGATTTGCAACTGCATGGGCATTGGGCAAATTGCGGATCGTATCATACTTTTTTTGTGTCTGTGTGAGGGTGAGGGTGTGTATGTGTGTGTCCGTCGCACGATGCGGTATTCCAAGGAAACACTCAATTAGTGTCCTCTTTTATTTAACTTTTCTTCCTTTCTTCTAAATTATACGTTTTTGGTATTCTTGCGCCAAATTACTAATTTTGTAACCAACTCCGTATTCAAATTGCTCGAGGTGTGAATGGACTGAAGTTGCTAAGGAATCGATGACTCATCCACTGTCAAATTTATTGCCTAGCAAACTAAAGACGGTATTAATATTTTCGGGCGTGTCAGCGATGTGGTGTACAGCTTTTTGTAGGGGACTGCTTTTGAATATCTTGTCAAACTTTCTAAAATCGGGCACACTTTTCAGGGGGCATATGGCATGGGGGGAGGCATAGGGGGTGTTCCATACATCATACCAAATATTCGGATTGTCAAACTGAACTTCCGGTTCGTGTAACCGAACATTCGGCCAGTTTCAGTCCATTTTACCGCACAAGTTCGGTTACACGAACCGAAAGTTCAGTTTGACGAACCTAATTATTTGGGATGATAGGGAACATCGAACTTCGGTACATTTCTACGACCAAACTTTTTTTTCAGTGATCGACCAAGGCCATCAGGGTTTTCGAAACGATTTTAAAAAAATACGGTGGTTTTGAGGCGAGCCGACAAGGCCGCGTGTGACTCAGTTTCAGCTGTTCATCAATTAGGGGTTGCAGGGTTAACTCGACGGAATTGGCTCTCGAGCTGAACAACTGTGAATAATGTTGAAGCATCTCGACTTCGCTGCAATTGACATTACCTTTTGTGGTGCTTCCCTCCCTCTCCTCAGCACCCTTCGATCCAGTCATATTCTCATGGTATGCAACATCTATGTGGCTCAGCATCACGCTGAGCATTAAATTATCGGAAATGAAATGTCTGGATGGATTTCTTCCTTTGTTTCGACGCATTTTCTTCTCCGCAGTCTCGCTTCTTTGCATCAAGCATATCGACGCAGTGGCGTGGCGCGTTTTGCGATTTATCGATTTATCTGCTATTTAAACCTATGGAAAAGGATCGATGAACAGGGTATCCGCAAAAAACGTCTTAATAATCGATTCTTCACCATAATTTCAAATGGAGAAATACCGATAGTCGATCATTCATGCCTCGCCACTGCTATCGACGGTGAAACTCCCAAACCGCGTATCTCGTTTCATTTTCGGTGTTTGAAAATCTCTGGTCCAAATCTAAATTTTTTTACGGTGAAAAATCAACGTCATTCCTTGAAGTTTTCACAGATCCGCTCCTCGCGCAAGGAGAAAAATCACGGAAATTTTAATAAGTGACGCTGAATGTTGAAGTTTTTAATTTAAAAAGGAAGTATGATATGAAGTCTGCCCCGGAGGAAACCGATGTACGGAAGTTCTATAGTCGATATATAGTAACAGGCTGACAGACTGGTCGTTTAAGTAACGAATGAGATGAAATTAGTTGACCTAGTGGAAGAGTAAGTGAAGTTAAAATTCATTCCGATGAATTTTGAAAAGTTATAAAACTAAATTACACGACGGGCTTGGAGGACAAGGCGCATAAGTGCAGTTTTTGAAACAATAGGTAAATGATTTCAAGTCAAACTAGTCTCAATGCATATTCTGTGATAAATTCGCCTACAAAATTCCAATTTTTAAGCATCGAAAAATCAGTTAAACCTTTCCTTCTCCGCCGTAAGGATCCGCAAGTAATTTCGAAACTTGAAACACGTATTTCTCGAAATAGCTGCAAAAATTGCACTTGTGCGCCTTATACTTCCAACTTTTCATATGAGAAACTTTGTCAATTTATAGCTGTTGTCATCGAGTAGAAATGTAGCTGAGATATAGAGATGAGATACGTCCAACGTTAAGTTTAGTTCAATTTTTATCGATTTGAGAATTCTTGGCAGAATGATTTTTTTAGTCGAGTGTTTCGTATCATCCGCTTCAAAATGAAGTGAACACACACTGGTAAAAAAAATCTCTTGGACCAATGCCGCGGTGCATTGGCTTAAGAGTGCAGTTTCTTGTCGCCGGATTTAAGAGTCTTGAACTCTTGTTTCAAGCGATTTGCATTGATTCACGCGATTTGCATTGATTCACGCGATTTTGCATTGAAACAAGAGTCTAGGCTCTTAAATCCGGCGACAAGAAACTGCACTCTTGAACAAAGAGGTTTTTTTTTTTTTACCAGTGCACGGTTACACCGTAAATTTTCCAACTTCCGAAAGTCGATCCAGGGATTTCTCTACGGGACGGCAGCACAGGAGGGACTCTTGCAAACTTGTTGACTTGTAACTTTGCTCGGTTCATAGAAACATCTCGTTCATCAGTGATACATCTGCCCCAGTGAGTCTTTTGTGAGCCAATTAATGTCCCCGAATCGACACCAATCTCCGGGTTGCGATCATTGCGAGTTGAAGAACTTTGCGAACAGCGTAGGAAGATGGCGAGTGAAATGACCTGATATTAACACTGTCTTAAGTGCTCAACCCAGACTGAACCGGCGCCGAACCCCTGATCCTCGTGCTCCAGCTATTGATATAATTGGTGAACTTCCATCCCCAGGGTTACGGATTAGAAAGTTTCTACCTCCGTGGTAAAATATTGACAGCGTCTACCCAGCTGTCTCCGCGTAGCTGTGATTTCAGGTCAAAGAATTGCGAATAAATAATTGCGATGAACGATTAGACTTAGACGAGGCAGGAATCAGAGCATTTCTGATGTGTATTTCCTACCGTCACTTGGCACGTAGAATACGATTAAAACGATGGAAGTACTTATCTTCAAATCAGAAAAAAGTTTTTACTTAGCAATGGACCACAAGACAAGGCACGAATTTAAGCATTCTGATACATGTTTCTTAACCAGAACTTTACGTAAAACACGATTCGCGAAACGAAAATTACTGAAACCAACTCCCAATGAAGATATTTACATTTTTATTTCACATTGGTTACGAGGACTTTGAACTGCCCGCTCACAAGAAACTCAAGATCTACGTGAGTCAAATCGCGCACTACAACGGTTTCAACAAGCTTCTCAATAATGTCATTTCCAACCATGTGTTGTTCAAACTATGAGCAACTTGCTATAGCTGAGCCAAAGCGTCAAGATTGAGGTTGCCAGATTTTTATATAGCAGAGACTGTTATAATAACGTTTCGCGCACGATGTGAATCACGCAGGACATATAGTTTTCATGAGCGGGTGGTTTGAATTCACGCGTCATGAATCCTTAAATATCTTTTGAAGGAGTTAATTTCGGTACTTTTCGTTGTGCGTAGCGTGTTTTACGTGAAATTTTGGTCCAGTAACATGTATTAGAATGCTGAAATTCGTACCTTGTCTAGTGGTCCATGGTCACGAAAACTTTGAATTTCCTATTGATTGTCGAACGGACTAATCAAATCGCGCACTACAACGGTTTTGGCAGGCTTTCTTATTTCAAACATTGTTTCATTTCCACCATTTGTTTACGTGCAGTTAAAGCCGAAGCCTCGAGCCTGAGGTAATCATAATATTATGCCGCATAAAATGTCTCGGTGACGTTTGATGTGCGATTTAATTTAGTTGATTATTGTTTTTTCTGTTAGCGGGAAGTTTAAATGTATGCATCGAAAAACTTCGAAACCTTGGTTAAGAGTTACCTTTAGTAATTCTTGCTGTACAATCGTGTTCTACGTGAAATTTTGATGAAAAGAGCAACTTGAGTCTTAAATTTGCATACTTTATCTGTGGTCGTCCATTTCATTAACTCCATAATATTTTGAGCTTTGCATTCACGATCGTTGGAAAATTCATCAACGGTCAGAAGACAAATTTATCGTGTACCTTTACGCCTTTAATCGTTAAATATTAAGAGCTTTTTTTTCTTTGTCACTTTCATCAGTTTTATTTTTTTTTTTTTTTTTTTTTTTTTTTTTTTTTTTTTTTTTTGTCGTTGTTGTTCTTGAAGTAATGTTAATAAGGATTGGACAGTAGTAACAAATCAGAGTTAGTCACCCTTCTATTGTAAAATGGTGCACCGATAAATATTTCTTGGCGCTGTCTCTCAAAATGAAGTATTCCTCTAGTCAACTGAAATTATTTTGACATTCATTTTAACAATTTTTTCCCCAGTCTTTCTGTTTTCTCCCAGATTCAGTCTCATTTATCCCATCATGGAAAGTTGACAAGACAAAAACCTGTTTCTTATCCTGCCATCTGATGGCGGCTATATCATGGCTGAATTTGATCTCTGAGTCTCCTCTTTTTAAATTTATGACTGTCCCTAATACATTGAATGACTTATCAGCAAAAGAGTGGTAAAGGTTAGGGGATGAATACCAATTATCCAAAGTCAGGGTATGACCTAAGCCCACTTGCCGCTCAATCATCTCGAATACAATGGCCTCCGAGACTTTTAACTCCTTATCTGCATTTGCCTCTGCTCCAATATAGATTTTAATTTTGAGCAGTAACGAGATTTAGATTCACAAAGCTTGTAGAACTTCATTCCAAATCTAGCTTTCTTAGCTTTATTATATTGGATGTAACTGAGCCGTCCTCGAAAAGCCATCAAACGACTCATCCAGAGCAATTTTTTGTTCAGGATAATAAATGGAAGCAAATTTATGATTGAAGAGCTCATACACCCAGCGAATTTTTTTGAATTTATCCCTCTCATCGTGCTCTTGTTGTTCTTTGCTGACAAGATGAAAAAATTTTGACAAAAGAATAAATCTCCTGTAGGACCTAAATTGTCCAAAATAAGGGGTCTCCGTTAATTTTGGGAACCACTCCTCTCGAATCTTCCTCTTCACTTTATTTGGGTCTGCCATGAAATCTCCAGCATAACTATTTGTTTCTTTGGCAATCTTTTCGAAAAAATTCGGTTCAAGAAATAGGTACAAAATACGAAGGGGATCAGGTGAGTCACCTAGAGCCCTCAAGTAAGTGGCTTTCACTCCACTACTTCCTGTGAAAGGCAGTTTGTTATGGATTGCTTGTCAGGCGTTTCGTCCCATTTCCATGCATCCTTGTTTTGTCATTTTTTTTCGGGGTAACATTCCTCTTACGAGGGCCACCTGTATTACGAAAAGGGCCAGGTTGGCAGGGTAACACAGCAACAGAATTAAGTACAGTAAGAGAGGTTACAGGTAACATAGGCGCAGGAGCAGGATTATTTACAGCAGGTCCAGGCATGTCAATATCACTGTCACCAGAGTCGTGCGCATCGTTCTCCTCCGGCTCATCTAACTCACCGTTCTCTGACTCGGAGAAACTATCAGACACTTCATTAACGTTAGTACTGGGGTTCCAAGGCCCATCTTCACAACTAAAAATATCTTCTGGCTCATCAGAATCCTCAAAATCATATTCACTATCAATCAAGATGCGAGCAACATCAGCACTTGTTAGAGTTCATGCTGTACTTACTCATCATGAAATGGGTCAAATTGTTTAATAAATATACTCAGGAACATAATTAAAACATGCACAAGGAACACAAATATCACCAAACGACAGAAAAATTCAATAAACTTGGGAAAAGTTGGCTTACTCCCGCTTATCACGACTGCTTGTTTACATCACGTTTCGCCGGTCAATATCAAGGAGGTTATCCACATATTCCAACCAAAAATATCACTAAAACCTGGGAAATTTTTGTGCAAGTTGGTCATTAGACTACCACAATGCACCAGTAACCCGTACTATCTGCCAAAAATCCATGATAACAGTGGGGAATCGTTTCCAAGGTTGCCGGACGGCTCGGAGCCGTCTGTTTAAGTCAATGGGTTAATTTAACTCGTAATTTCTCTTTGTTTTTCATCGTATTTTGACAACGGTGAGAAATGTAAAAATTGGCCCCCGATAGAAAAATCAGTTACCTGGCAAGTTTTTGTTAAGCAATGGTAGAATTTACCATATCGGTACAATTTTCCGTAAACTTTTTTCGAGTAGAGGAAAAAAATGAACGAATCGAGCAAGTTCCTGCATTTTGTTGGATTTAGTTTAGATAATCCTGAAGTTTTTCCTCGACTCCACTCGATCGCTTTGTTGGGCACGTAGTGCGACGCATCAGGCTCGGGGTCGAAATTTCAACGACGTCTCAACGGTCGACAATAGATGAGCATAATGAAGTCATAGCGCTGTTACCTCGTTGATATTAAATTTTAGACGCTCTTTCATTACTTGCTGTTTACTGACACGGCACGGCGCGGCGCGGGACCCTTTCAAGGCGAAACGCCACGACGCGACAGTGCCGCTCAGTAGTTGTCTTTCGTAACGCACGTGAACTTTATCCGAGGAACGAAAAAGATTGGACAAATGCAGGGTGTCTACTCGTCCGGAACTAGTACTGATTTTTTTAAGGGCAGTCCGGAAGTACTCAAAAAGTGCGTAGATTCCGCAGAAAGGTCCGGAATTTTTTCCCTCATACCACGCATGTTTTTTATTAACACCTGGAAAGAATGCCAATCCGTTGCGCGATGATTCTTACGGTAGTATTCGCCTCCCTGGCAAAAATTGGCGATAGGAGCTGCGTTTCAAAATACCATAGGAGTTCTTATAGCCGACTAAAAAAGGCTATTGAAAATCATATAGCTGGCTGTAGAAAGCGGAGCAAATCATATAGCCGGGCTACGAAGCTATAAAAAAGTATATAGTCGGGCTATAGTTCCCATTACCGGGCTTTACATTATCGCCATTGGCTATAAAAGGCTATAAGAAATTGTGTAGAAATTCGTGTGCTTTGGAAATCATTAAGTTTGATACGGAACTACCTTAATATTTACAAAACACACATTATCTTTTCCATTAAAACATATTTTTTTTTTCATCAATTAAAATGAGAATAGTCCATATGAGTGTGCAAACATTTCAAAATCATGAGTCGAAAAACGCTGACTCCGCGAGATTAAATATTACAGCAACACAAAGCGGAGCGGTGACGCATTGGCGCCTACAAACCTAACAGGGATACTTCACGCATTGCGCAAACGCGCATTGACGCCTACAAACCAACAGGATACTTCACGCATTGCGCGATGCGCGAAGTAACCCTGTTGGGTTTGTAGGCGCCAATGCGCGTTCCGCGCTCTCTGCCCGCCCGCTGCGCCGCAACTATTTCTCACCAGAGGTATTGCACAGTATCATAAGAAATTGAGGCTCTCCAACATATTAAGAATGACAGGCATCCTTTAAAAGTACGGAGCTTTCCTCGCAAAATAAATCAAGATACTACGATCGTACTACGATACTACTCGGATCGTAATAATTGCAACAATAAATCACTTTGAACGATTTGAATTCACAGATTGGCTGCCCTTTTGGGCCCTGAAAGCTCCATCGCCTAACCTCGAAATTACCAACGTGTCTGGAGTGAACAGATTGGCCCAGATATTCCGGACCACATTTCACCAAAAACTGCTGTTTGTCAAACCGCCGTCAACACCTACCAAGCGGCGAGTAGGCCTTCGGCCATGCTCGGCAATCTTCGTAGCCAATCAGGTTGCCGCTCGCCGCCCGTAATCTCGAAGAAGGTTCGGCTCCTACACCTACCCTTACACTTTTCGAATTTTGGGCATTCGGCCTGATCTCTTTCCTTTTCCGTAATTAATAACAATAAAAATTCATTTAATCATTACTTAGCGGCACCTTGTCCAATTTGTGCCTAGCGCCTCTACAACTTTGCAAATTTGGACGTTACCTTTTGAACATTTCATCCCTTCCCTTTGAAATTACTTTGAATAAGTACACTTCACATATCACACGGGACTTTTATCCGCATATTTACTTGGCTTTATTCGCAAAGGATCTTTTAAGAAGTAAATTCTTTCGATAACTTATTGGGGATGGTCAAGTCACCAATTAGAGCCCGTCATTCCATGCCATTATTATTACAGGACTAGGTTTCTTACCTATAATTTGATGGGCACCGTGAGAATAATAGATAACCACAGTATTTGATCCGTGCCTTAAAAAATGAACTGCTGGTGGCAGAACCATCTTGGTGATGTTCATTAGGAATTTTAGACTTTCTTCTATTTTTTCAGCAGATGAACCTTACATGGTAACTTGTAAAGTCTTGCCTCATTTTCCTTGAGTTCTACTTAGTTTGATGCCAAAAAACAAGAAAATTCATGGAGAAACGTGCCTTAAAGGTGATAGTTCCCCCTCATACTTACTATCAGAGTTCCAACGGAAAAAATCTTGTTGTCATAGGTAAATACGGTTTCCATTGCTTCTTCAGCTGTTAATAGACAACTATGCGGGTTTGCTGGAGAATTTGGTGACTGCTAGGATTGTTAATTAGTATCTCCGAAGCCTGGTTGTTATAGCTAAACTTAAAGCATTGGCTTCAACGCATCGCAAAACCAGAACCTTGGAGAGACCAGCGAACATCCATGAGAAAGTGAGTGAGGAGCAAGGTACCTAGCATTGTACATCCATCTGGATTTCACAACTACCGTTCCTAGGGATTTAGGATTCAGATTCGCACATCAACCAGTAAGCTTTTCTCCCAATCATCTTGATATAGAGGCAGCTATGCAAGGCGCAGCCAGGTAGTCCAATGCTCAAGCCACTTAATCAACACAAATATTATCCTAACTTACAACAAAATGACTTGTTTCTTCTCTAACAATGGAACCGGAAAATGTTACTTTGAATGCGCGAGAAACTTCTTTGGTCGAGATGAAGAAACGTAAATGAAGAAATGAGTCCGGAACATCTCGACCAGGTACAGGCCGCTTTGTTTACATTAGGAGTCTGGAGTATCTCGCCGCAATTTCACTTGAAATCACCATGAACAGATCAACGGGGTAACTGATATTTGATTTTACGAAAAGGATAAATGTTAGACGCGGACGAAAGTTCTTTTGTCGAGGTGAAGAAACGCTAACGCTGAGAAATTGAGTCTGGAACATCTCGAGGAAGTCCGCTCTGGTGTCCGCTTTGTTTATGTCCGGACTATGTCGCCGTTCGTTTGTTTACATTAGGAGCGAGTTTGACACCGATGACAGACTTTGGTTTTTGATGAAAATTTGGTCTGGAATATCTGGGCCAAACGCAAAAACCACGTGTCTGTAACTCTAGCTCCACGGAGGAAAAAAAAAAGCCACGATTATTCTACGGTTACCACGGTAATAATGTCACACGGGATTCCAAAGTAGTACAGCCGTGGGTACAGCCGAGAATATCGAATTTTCAAAATTGTGCGAATTTCGCTCATTGAATGTACTGAAAAAGTACTGAATTCTGTTTAGGAGATACTGAATTTCTCGGGAATACACTGAAAAAGTATACTATAAAAGCATTGATTTTTGGCCATCCTGTTTTAGTAGACACCCTGAAATGTCATCGGAAAACGATTTTATGTAACAGGAATTTATAATCTAACCGATGGGGCAACTAATGAGTGATGCACTAAAGGTTGATTTGACATTCCACTATTTTCGATTTTCCCAGTTTTAACAGGTGAGTCACTCACGTACGGAGTGAAAATTCGCAATGCTGTCCTCGCCCATTACTGTCATTGGAAGAAACCCAATGAACTTCTAATCAAGGTAAAAAAACCAAGCACGATGACCCATGTTTCTCACAAACGTCGCTGATGGGATGGAAGATAGCCCTAACATCATTTTAACAAGTCTAAAGCTGGTCCGGCAACTCGTCAGCAAGGCCCCCGGGGTTTAGACGTTAAGACCGTCAGATTCGGGTCAATTACCCGCGAAAACACCTTTCTCTTGAGCCCTGAAGTTAATTTAGTGACTTACCATTTTATCGCAGGGGGATATTTTCCTCAATCTTAGGGGTCAGTATCTAGGGCAGGATGGGTCCCTTTTGGGGTATTGCTTTCGGGAGCTGTCTTACCAAAAGGTATGTATACGCCTGGTGCACGCTGTGAGGTGTGCTGTTCAAGTCTACAGATTTTCCCCGTTGGAAACACTGTGTCGAGTGTGCTATTGATATGAGAACTGTTAGTTCAGCTACTCCATGCCCGAGTGGTCGGAACACCTACATCTGACTACTATGCTGAGCCTTGGAATCTTGACGGAGGCTTTTTTATTTTATTTTTAGGTTTACTTTTTTTGCCTCAAGTTTTCAAACCTTTCTTTCGTTGATATGCTCAACTTTTAGCGACTTATGCGCTTTCAATGACGACTTTCAAGTACATCGGTGGCTTTAACATCACATACGCGACTTTAAGATTACATCAAGTGCTTTATGATTTCATTAGCTATTTTAGGATTACACTTGTGAGTATAAGGCTAGGTTAAGTTAAAATATAGGCCAATAATACGTTAGGTTAGAAGTTAGTTATTCGTAAATTTTCCCTTTTTTATGCGCCTGATAATGTTCAGTCTTTCAGGCAAAATATTTGTAAATGACGCATTCTAAAAAAATCAATTATGAATAAAATAAATAGTACCTATTAATAGTATGCACGGTCCACCTACGTTAGAAGCAGAGAAAGAGGATTAACAAATAGGTTAAATGATCCTTGTAAACCACTAAAATTGAAGGGACCGTCCGCGTGTACCACATTCGGTAAGCATTTTTCATCGTATGCACACACACACACTGGAAAAAAAAAAAAAAACACAATGGATCTAGAGTCCTTGAAAACATTGACAAGAAAAAATACTCTTGATTCACTCGGATTTTTGCGTGAATCACAATGAAATCCGCTTAAAGTAAGAGGCTTGGTTCTTCATTTAAGCTAGATTGTGATTGAACCAAGAGTACTTTTTCTCCTCGATGTTTAAGAGTTTGGACTCTAGATCCAATGTGTTTTTTTTTCCAGTGCACCGAAAATTACACTTCTTTGGTACACCGTGGATTCTGGTTCGGACAACGCCCGTTAGGCCGTATCATTAGAGCTCCCCGACTTGAATAAACCTAACCTCTAAAATTATCTACACGTCAACTTTACTTCACATTCTTCTACATCTAGGTACTCTCCACGAAAGTTCCCGCGAGCCAGGCGAATGTTGACCACCTTGCGCCTCGTCATTGGCTGACGGGTCTCAAAAGCCGTTACGTTCAATAAGCTGGGTTAACAAAAGGGCTTTCGAACAATAACTTCACCTCGGGATTGCACGCCCCACCGCGCCGCGCCGCCGACGCAGCTCAAGACGATCGAGGAAGAAGGGCGCCTCCATCCAACCCCCACCCCCATCCCATCGTCACTATGACCCCCGTCATTTTCTCTCCGTGCCCCCGCGGTGACGATGATTTTCGAGGCTCTCGCCCAGGGTTTTGACACGGTTATCATTTTTTCGCGAAATAATAAACTCTACTGTCGCTTCCTCCTCGACAGCTCTCGTTTCACATTGTTTCCGTTGTTGCTACATGGTGTCCGTCAGCGGCGAAGCGTGAATGATCGACTATCGATATTTCCCTATTTCTGTGGTTAAGCATCGATTATCAAGGTGCACTGGGAAAAAAACACATTGGATCTAGAGTCCAGACTCTTGAAAACATCGACAAGAAAAAGGACTCTTGATTCAATCAGATTTAAGCTTAAATTAGGAACCATGCCTCTTAATTTGAGCGGATTTTCTTTTGATTTAAGCTTAAATCTGATTGAATCCAGAGTCCTTTTTCTTGTCACTGTTTTCAAGAGTCTGGACTCTAGATCCAATGTGTTTTTTTGTTCCCCAGTGTGTTCGTTGTGAACGCTACTTTATCGATACTTTTCCATGGGTTTGAATGACAGGTCAATCGATTTATCGCTGAGCGCGCCACGCCACTGGTGTAGCAATGGCGATCGAATACGTCACTTCACCGGATCATTCGGAGGAAAACGTAACCTCCTCTCCAGAAATTGAGTTTATTAGGGAATACTATTCTCTGAGGAAAAAACACCGAGAAATAGCCCGAACTGAGTGTAGCAAGGTGGTGAAATTGTGCTGGTTTCACGCCTTTTTTCGAGGAAAGAAAGCCAAAAAGTTCCAAAAACTTCAACGGTAGTCTAAAAATGTCTGAGCTCAAATGAGAACCAGTACAAGATTGAGTATAGAGAGAGTGTTCAGCTCAGGCAGCTTGCAATCACTGGAAAAAAGACACATTGGATCTAGAGTCCAGACTCTTCAAACATCGACAAGAAAAAATACTCAAGCTTTAAGCTTAAATCAAAAGGAAATCCGCTCAAATTAAGAGGCTTGGTTCTTGATTTAAGCTTAAATCTAATTGAATCAAGAGTCCATTTTCTTGTCAATGTTTTCAAAAGTCTTGACTCTAGATCCAATGTGTTTGACTTTCCAGTGATGGAATGTTCGGTTGAGGTCACGCCGAAAGATCTATAAAGTTTTGGGTCTTTTTAGTCGTCAACAGTAGATCGCACTTGTCAGTAAAGCCATTCTTTGAGGTTGTACGCATTTTATCATCGAGTGATTCTACCAAAATTTCCTTTTTTTTCCATTTTAGTATTTGCCCAAGTGGATATTGAGGGTTATTTCCGAGCCACCTCTCTTAGCGGAGAGTGCCTCCTAAAGAGTATGTAGCATGCATGCCACTTTACTGTCTTAATACTGCTAAAAATGTCAGCACTCAGCGGTTTTGTGTGGAAGAAGGACATACACACGAAGCTAATATATATTTTTCCCGTTCACTCTAGAAACAACATATGTGCCGTCAGATTTTTTGTATAAATAGGAGCTTTTATGGATTGGGGCCTGAAATGAAGTTCCTTACTGCAAAATGTAGCCAGTTTATTGGCGATGGTGTGAAGATGGTTCAAGGCCGCATTCCGCTCTTGATAGTTTTCAATATCAGTAAATGAAATGTATCAATGGCGAACTATTTCAAAGAATAAAATTGATTTTGTAAGAAAAAAATTGAAATTAATTGGTAATGATCAGACTATTTTGATAGGGTCGGGTCGTCTTGAGTTTTTTCCCGATGTAGGAACGTAACTCAATTCCAAAGTTGCTGAACTGCCTCTAACGATTAAATTTTTAGCAAGAATGACCCTCTGAAACTTTTGTCAACGATGTTTATAATTTTTGTACGAAAAATCAGTGACACGTGCGTAGTCTTAAATTTCCAAGAAAACCCCGGTGAAAATGATAGTTGCAAGGGAAAATTTGGCAAAATTATAAATGTGGTCACTTGAATGTAAGGCCAGATCAGGGTGATAAGGGCCCCATGATATTCTGGTACGGTTCATCTGAAATTTGGTAGAGTAGGGTGGCCTGGTAGAGCATTCATAGGCTGATTGCGAACATTTGAGGTGGACGCGAGACTGCACGGAGTTCCCCTGGGAGGATCTTGCACAGTCTACACATCATGCACATTGATAAATTAATCAACAGGTAATTAGAGAGAGTAGTGTATTGAAGCAAAATTACAAATGTAGTTCCGTTCTTTCGTGAGGGGCACGACGAATTGATCAACTCAGATTTTTTAAGGGAGTTGATCAACGACACCCTCTCTGGCGTAGACTAGGAGGAACTATCTATGGGCGCTTCATAGTTTCTTTGATTAATTTTATTTGTATATATTTTTCTTCAGCATCAACACGCCCGTTTGATCAGAACTCTGGGTTTTAAAAATCAAGAGTAGCTCTCAGTCAAAGAATTTTCTATGTGCAATAATGTATTTTCTTTGGCATTTTAAATGTATATGCCGTCGGGCTGAAATATTCGCGTAGAGACGTAGAATCAACAAAAGACACTCTTTGCGCGGGAAAATCCGGGCAACAGCTCATCGGGAACACTCGAAGCTCCCGAGGGGCCCGCGAAACAAATCGATTGAAAACAAAGGTGAGACGTTGATTCCATTAATCACCGAGAAACAAGTGAATTGAATGGTTCCAATGCGCGGCACCGCTCTTCGCCGCCCCCGTAAACGAATCACTGGATGTCTAAACCCATCAAGTCCATATCCTCGTCAGCCCTGAGCCCCGTAAGAATAGTAGTATTCTAGGGTTCATCAGATAATCGACTTGTTTAGGTTTTAACATGAACCAATTCGAACGTAAACTCACTCTCGTTCGCCGTTACTCACTTTTCGCACTCGGATTAATGGGAATAGCGCGGATGGTTTGCGATCGTCATTTGAACCCATGGAAAAGAATCGCTTTTCAGGGCGAACCTGAATAATCGATTCTTTTGCGTAGCCTCAAATGGGAAAATATCGTAGCGGATGATTCTCGCTTCGGGTATTGTTTACTCTCGTGCGTTTATCATGGCTCCTCTTCGCTTCCGGAAAATCCTTTTTTGCTCCGTCTCGAGTTTCAATCACGCTCGGACCTCGGGGAAGCGCTCGAGAGTTTCGCCGAGATTCGCACCTATAATTGAATATCGTGAAATCGTCCCGATGACCATTCGGTCGAGCTATGATAGAATTTTGAGTGGATCGAAAAGCAATTCGTCAAATCGGAACACCGGATTTCTGAGAAGGGGTCGGTCGGCTCTTTCAACGTCGAATGTTGGATGTTGCGAGGTTCGGTTTGACAAATGGTCCATCCCTATTGAATGGGGTGGCAATTCTAAAAATATCCTCCTCAATTTGTGTCGCGTTTCACTGGTGGGAATCGGAGGCAGCCTAAAATTTGTGTAATTGGTTGACATCAGGTATTGTGTGGAACCGCCCTTTATTCAACAGGTCAATTGTATTAACGTTGCAAATGTTAGGTTTGTTCAGTAACTTACAGTAACCCACGCGTCATCGGATCACCATGCACTGGAAAAAAAAACACATTGGATCTAGAAGCCAGACTCTTGGAAACATTGACAAGAAAAAATACTCATGATTCAATCAGATTTTTGCTTAAATCGAAAGGAAATCCGCTCAAATTAAGAGGCTTGGTTCTTGATCTAAGGAAAAATCCGATTGAATCAAGAGTATTTTTTCTTGTCGATGATTTTAAGAGTCTGGACTCTAGATCCAATGTGTTTTTTTCCCCAGTGTGGTTATCCCCTCTCGTCACTCCAAGACCTTGTCTCCACGGGATTTGTTCCAGGAAAAAATACCTCTAATAAAGTCGGGAGAAATATTGAGTCAATCGATATTTTTCCCCGCACCAAGTATGTGAACTTTGTACCCTTAAGACCAACTGAGCGAGGAAGAAGTGAAAGCAAATCCTGCGATGTTTTTTCTCAGTCGATTGTTCGAGTTTGTTTAGTTGAAATAATTTGTCTAATTGTTAATGGTGTTCAATTATTATCTGAATCCCGGTTAAATACTCAATTATTACTAATTAATCTTGCCGCGCCAACTTGTCACAAGAACCTGAGAGCCACGTCTCGCGGAGACGGCCGGTAATTGGGAAAAATCCAAGCAGTTTCATTTCTGTTCGAACTTGGAACCAATCCCATGAAAACGTCTCTTAGGGACAAGGAAGCACAATCCTTACAATTTAAAATGCTCTAGGTTCGTCGGCAACGTTGTTTTCCTTTCCTGTTAAAGATTTTCAATGTAACCGCGTGCGTTAGGTCAGCATAGTTTTCCATGGCCTAAATTCAAGTCTGGTGTGAAATAGTTGCTTCAGACGCCGTGGCACGCTGCGGCGCAACGGGCGGGCAGAGAGTGCGAAACGCGCATTGGCGCCTACAAACCTAACAGGGATACTTCACGCATTGCGCAATGCGTGAAGTATCCCTGTTAGGTTTGTAGGCGTCAATACGCGTTTGCGCAATGCGTGAAGTATCCCTGTTAGGTTTGTAGGCGTCAATGCGCGTTTGCGCAATGCGTGAAGTATCCCTGTTAGGTTTATAGGCGTCGATGCGCTTTTGCGCAATGCGTGAAGTATCCCTTTTAGGTTTGTAGGCGCCAATGCGTCACCGCTCCGCTTTGTGTTGCTCTAATATTTAATCTCGCGGAGTCAGAGTTTTTCGACTCATGGTTTTGAATTGTTTGCACATTCTGTATGGACTATTCTCATTTTAATTGATGAAAAAGAAATATGTTTTAAAGGAAAAGATAATGTGTGTTTTGTAAATATTAAGGTAGTTCCGTATCAAACTTAATGATTTCCAAAGCACACGAATTTCTACACAATTTCTTATAGCCTTTTATAGCCAATGGCGATAAAGTGTAAAGCCCGGCGATAGGAACTATAGCCCGACTGTTTGCTTTTTTTAGCTTCGTATAGCCCTGCTATATGATTTTCAATAGCCTTCTTTAGTCGGCTATAAGAACTCCCATGATATTTTGAAACGCAGCTCCTATCGCCAATTTTTACCAGGGGTTCAAGAGTATTTTTTCTTGTCAATGTTTTTAAATGTCGGGACTCAAGATCCAATGTGTTTTTTTTCCAGTGTATGTATGTCATTTGAATTTCAGTCTTTTGAGGAAACAAAGACTATCATTTTCGTACAGCCGAAATACACCGTTTTTCTCGCCCTAAATGCCCTATTTTTGCCCTCATTCGCCTCGAAAAATATGTCTCGGCTAGAGACACTGTTGCCGGTTTGAGGAGAATCTTAGAAAATTCAGCAAGTAATCTTATCGCACGAAGACGACAGTGACTGCTCGGAAAGGCGGATTCGTTAGGGACTGCTGTGCGAGCGAGCGCGTTTATTCTCGCGTGATTTATGCATCGCAATAACCGAAAGTTGTAAAAAGCGTTATCAAACATTTAGAACGCGCGTCCGCGTCGTTTCGTCCCAATTTAAATTACTCGGGTCCCCGTAACGCCACCGCACCGCTCAATACTGCCATGCTAAGGAAAAACATCGCATCAGCATTCGAATCTTGCCATATTCCCAATACATCAATATGTTTACATTTTCAAAGAAAGTAATGAAATTTCTTCTGCCACATTTTCGGATACTTTGGATTACATGTTGAGTAACACACACACACACACACAAAAAAAAAAAAACACATTGGATCTAGACTCCAAACTCTCGAAAACATTGACAAGCTAAAGGACTCTTGATGCAATCAGATTGAAGCTTAAATTAAAAGGAAATCCGCTCAAAGTAAGAGGCTTGGTTCTTGATTTAAGCTTAATCTGATTGAATCAAGAGTATTTTTTCTTGTCGACGTTTTTAAGAGTCTGGACTCAAGATCCAATGTGTTTTTTCTTCCAGTGTGAGGTCTGTGAAATGAATCGACGACAAATATACGTTACGTTAATTCTTTTAAATTCTGACATATTTTGGGAAAACATCACATCAATATTCAAATCTTGCCATATTACCAATACATTCTTATATATTTTAGGAGAAAGTAACGAAATTTTCTCTGCCATATTTTCGGATGTTTCGGATTAAATTGTGAGTTAAAATCTGTCAAATAAGTCGGAGACAGATATACATCGTATTAATTCTGTATAGAATATTCGATTTTCATCAGCAGACATTCGACAACGGCTGAATCTTCTTACACGTCGGAAGAGCGAAGAAGCGAAGAAGCTATCGTGAAGAGCGATTTTAGATGAGAATGATGGACCATAGAGAAGATAAATTTTTGACGCAGGAGCACCATCATTTGTTGAGAAATAGGTACGCTTAGCTATATAAGCTTGTCTTCGCGTCACCAGTCGGAGCGCTGCACATTTACTAGGTTTGAAGTGATTCATTCCCGCTATGCTAAAACGACCGCACTAAGCACATGACGTAAACCATGTTTTACTGTTTGAAATTGTTGGTTATTAACGCGCTCGATGGATCGGCTCCTCGTGCAAGTGATGAAAAAAATAAATTTTGAAGTTTGACCTCGTTTTGTGATTGGCATCTTCCATATGAAATCGGGACTAATATCCATTTGGTTTCGGTTATTTTATCAACGAACGGGCCGAATACGAAAGCTACACTGGAAAAAATCACATTGGATCTAGATTCCAGACTCTTGAAAACATTGACGAGAAAAAGTACTCTTGATTCAATCAGATTTTTGCTTAGATCAAAAGGACATCCGCTCAAATTAGGAGGCTTGGTTCTTGATTTAAGCAAAAATCCGATTGAATCAAGAGTACTTTTTCTTGTCGATGTTTTCAAGAGTCTGGACTCTAGATCCAATGTATTTTTTTCAAGTGTACCCGCTGTAAAGAGGGAGAATAAAAATGAAATCCTTTATTTAGGGGAGGGGGGAGAATTTTGTTAAGTTAGGTTTGATCAGGACTCTCATGCATCTTTGCTTATGCTTGATTAACCTCTACTATGACGAAGTTGGTAAGAGATGCAGCAGGTGATAATCGTGAAAGGTCGCGGCAACAACCTCTTCTCACCCGCTGCACCTACTTCCATCAAGAATCTTCACCATTTTTGGGGGTCCGATGGATCTCTTCATGCTGCCGCGCTGAGCAAGAACGTCGTAAATCCATCAAGATCTCCCCTCGGTTTGAGGAACTTAACACTTTGTATAACATAAAAACTGTTTTACCCATGCACCTCAAACTTTCAAGTTAAGTTCTTGAGAGTTTTGCGAAAGAGTTCTGTGAAAACATTATACACGTTTTTCTGCTATGATACGTTGTTTCCAAAAAATGTAAAATGACGTTTACGGCTTTTTTGCGTCGCGTGGCACATTGGGAAAAAAAAACACATTGGATCTAGAGTCCAGACTCTTGAAAACATCGACAAGAAAAAATACTCTTGATTCAATCGGATTTTTGCTTGAATCAAAACAAAATCCGCTTAAATTAAGAGGCTTGGTTCTTGATTTAAGGTAGATTCTGATTGAATCAAGAGTACTTTTTCTTGTCGATGTTTTTAAGAGTCTGGACTCCAGATCCAATGTGTTTTTTTTTTTCCAGTGAGCATGAAACTTAGCAGCTCCCAGTAAAGGCACCATAGATGAAGCTTAAGAGAGGATCGTTCAAATAGTTACGTGCTGGATCTCTATTATCAAGCGACATCGAGTCGAAAAAAAAAAAAATAATTGTACGGCAACAGTGCACCTTGCTCGTCTTTTTAACTCGTCACGGTAACGATATGCTAATAGCATTAGCTCAGGCGATAGAGCGAGCAGTTTAGCAAAATGGATGAGCCGGAATTGGGATTTGATTATTCGCCCGACCGGTTCAATTTATTTAGCACCGACTTTTCCGCCTTGGATTTTAACCGCTTCCACTACGCCACCAATCCCGCGTAATTGAAACAGTCAACAGTTCGGCGGGTCATCAAAAATCCTCCATCACGTGTTCTTTCACGCAATTATCGATGCTAGTCGTTGAGCAACCGAAAATACTGCCATTCTGAAAGTCGAATCGCTACATTTTAACAACCACAGCCCACCCCCCTCCCCATTCCTCCACAAATCTCACTCTGATGAAGATTTTCCATCATGCCAAATTCGAAACACAGAGTAGATCCCTCGATGTCATCTGATCATCGCTGAAATCAGTTTTTTAGCTCAATCAAGCTAGCTCCAAATGTTCACTGATGTTAATGATGTGGGCATTCCTTGGAACTTTAAAAACCAACTTGTGACACAAACCAAAAAATAAGAATAAAAATTTAGGCCAACTTCCACCTAACATCAACCATGTTTTGGCGATGGCCACTCGGTAAGATAAAGTAACCGATATTTTCTGTTAATATAGAAGGTAGAACACAATGTTATGAGGGTGCGGTCAGTATTTTTGGTTAGTTTTTTTTCGGAAAGGGGGGGGGGCTATGGACCAAATCCTAAGGTTCAAAATTTGCAACCTCGTTTAAGTAGAGAACTAGCTGCCGTGATAGGATCGAATTTGGATTGCTTTAATTGGCAGTGTAATGCGCTAGCCACTCGCAAGTTGCAACCAGAGAAAGAAGAGTATACATCAGTTTAGCAGGACACTTTCTTCGCATATCCACAAACCTAAAATTGCCGATGACCTAGAGCCTCACATCAATGTCTTTATATATTCTTATGATTATGATTAGCTGCTAAGAATACTTCAGTAATTTTCAAAACGTAACTAATTTTTTTACGCTCCCAAGTAAGAGGTCATCATGATTCAGTCATGTTGGTGACTTTACTAACAAGGCTTTTTATTTATTATTTCGTCAATCAATGTCCATCAGAAGAACTTTAAAGTTGTAGCGTTAAAATGCCCGCATCGGCATACTCTCAGCGTTCGGGCTCCTCGAGGTATTGCCTCGCGAAATCCGTAGACTGCGGAAATGTTGTTAAACATCATTCGTGACGTGGAATTCCGTTGAAGCTTTGAAGAACACCCCCCCCCCCTCCCCCGCAGGTATATTCCCTCTTGACTCCCACCTCTCGAGCGCTCGGTTTTCTTTCCTTTGTTATTTTTACCTCTCTCGCGAGGCTGTGCAAAATGAAACAAAAGAGGCTTTTGTGCGCTAAACGACTTTTTTACCGTAACTATGTAGACTTTTACAGGATCCGTGTTTTCCTCTTCATTTCCAAACGATGGCATAAAAGAGCCATTTTTCATTGCCAGATTACGGCTCTCGATTCTACTTCCCTCCTGCCTGTTTACTCCTTTAACGAGGGTCATGTTCTCACGTTATCAAAAGAGGCGCCCAATCCAAATGCAGGCAACGTCAATTACATTAAAAAATTAGCACCGTATGTATTGTTTGCTTAATGCATATCCTTTTGCAAATATCCAGGCAGACAAGCAACGAGATCGTAAGAGCCGTACAAACAAATCCGCTCCTTGAACAGCTTCTTTCCCTCACAGTGAGAAAAAGTAATCGACATTTTGTGTTAAATTGATTAGTAGAACACGATTTAAATTAAGTGTGTGGTTAATATTTTTCGTTAATTTTCTTCTTCGGGTTGAACATGGATCGCATAATGGTGATAGTCCAATGCGCTAATCGCAAGCCCCCTTTTTTCTCCAGTCCAACCAATTCCTCCAATTTCTTTTGGCGCAGCTTTATTGTGAAGCAAAATGTTTCCATGGATTTTAGTGTTGCCCTGAAAATTTTTAAGCCCCTGTGTGCGACACATACACTGACAAAAAGTATCGTTTGATGTAAGTATTGCATTCACTACCAGACTCTATGGTAGCAATTATTGCAACTCTAATCAGGCATTCACCAAACGAATAGTGGATGCCACCAGATTTTCGTGTAGTTTTTGAATTCGCCATTTTTTTCAGTGTACACATACACAAATAAAGGAAGAAAGAAAACCATTATCAATTGTCACGTCGAGGTCATGTGGAATACTAAAATTAAAAACCGAGGCATCCACATTAAAATAGATTTCTACTTTTAAATGACCACGGGACCAAAAGCACGGTGTTGTTGGATGACATGGACAATTCTATTCAATTGTGGTCAATTAATTAGGTTACTAACCCAAGTGTTGCAGTACTACCACAATTGATGGGAAATGTCCATATCATCCAACAAATGCATTTTAATGCCAATGTGGCTGGCTTTCACAGAACATAGAAAAAAGATTGAAATAATCGAGCTTTCAGCCTAAAAAATTGTAAGTTGTAAGTTGTTTAGTATTTCTCATCTCTATGTTGTTTGAAGTATTACTTGTTTAATTTTTTTGGCTTGTAGCTCGATTATTTTACACTAGAGGAAAAAAAAAACACATTGGATCTAGAGTCCAGACTCTTGAAAACATCAGCAAGAAAAAATACTCTTGATTCAATCAGATTTAAGCTTAAATCAAGAACCAAGCTTCTTAATTTAAGAGGATTTCCTTTTGATTTAAGTTTAAATCTGATTGAACCAAGAGTATTTTTTCTTGTCAATGTTTTCAAGAGTCTGGACTCGAGATCCAAAGTGTTTTTTTCCAGTACAATCTTTTTACTATCATCCAACAAATTTGGGTGGTACCACAATTTAAGGGATAACCCCTAATCCGCACCTACGCGACTACACCACTAATAACACATTTGTTTGTGTAAGCTAGGAATACAACAGCTGATACTTAAGTTTTTAACAGTATTTTAAATTTTGGAGATAAGCTGCGGCAGTTCTCCCTCGATCGATTAATGGCGGATCCGAACGTTTAGCCGAGGTCCTGACGAAATTTTGTGAGCTGATCTCCCAACGAAGCTCTCCCTCCCATCGGCAATCTTTTGAGTGCATAATTGTGTCTCAAGTGGCCCCCCAGTTCCGACGGCACCGCGCCTCCCTCTCCCCCCAGTCCGTAATCAGATTTTCTCCGCCATTACTCAATACCCTGCCCGCTTTTGAGATATTAATGAAAACGTATTTTCCACTTTCGTACCCCGTTCTTTCGCTCATTCATCATCCGCCGAGGCCGCCAAGTCTCCGCCGAAATCAGTCAGGTACACTGGGTTCCGCGGAGGAAAATTCTGAGTACCCGCTAAAGCTGGCAGCGATACAATTTAGCCTTCTTTTCTGGCTTATTTGCAACGCCATGTAGCGTTTAATCATTTATCGTAATGAATTGCAAAGGTATGCCGCCATGCTCAAGAAAAACGCAGTATGAACATCCGAGCCGTCAAATTTCCTCCAATGAGATGTATTATTGAAGGAGAGTTACAAATATTTTCTATTGAAATTTTCAGGTGATTTAATCTGATTAATAATCGCATTCTTGAAATAATCGAAAGTTTCCGTAAGTTTGTACCTTTTCGAAGAAATTTTGGCAACGTGTGAAGGCTCTTACGGCGTTTTTTCTCAGTATAGCAGTATGGGACCGTAGCCGTGGTAACGGCTGCTCTATTAGGAGCTTTGCCTGAGATTTGCGCCTTGCTTTGACGTGTACAGGATACAGGTGGAGGTTCAATTCTGTCTGCAAAGGAAAAACGCCGCGTGAAAAGTTGAGAGTCGTCAGTTCTCCCCGCATTAAATATATTTTTAAGGAAAGTTATGCATATTTGTTCTTAAGATTTTCAGATATTTTATACCAAATTGTGTACGAAATCGTCTGAAAATTTTGAAGGAAAATATTCACGATTTTCTTAGTGAATTCGTTACATAGGAGGAAGTTTGACAACGTATGAAGGCTCATACGACACTTTTTTTCAGCATGTTGCTATGCATGTTCCTTAACTGTTGTGTTACAGTGTTGTGGTATTTTCGGAAGTAATTTTTCGTCAAAATTACAACGGCTGAGGGATTTCGCTCCGGGTGATTCGCTGAAAGCAAAATTCGTCCCAGGGGTGGTTCCAGCAATTTGGGAACACAGGATGTCCTCCATTTAAACCTTTGTTAAATAATCGATTCTTGTCATAGCACCCTGGCCCCTTCAAGAACGATACATTTTTTGGTTTAATTGGAGAAGAAACATTGTTGCCTGCAACCTGCTGGATCCGTCAATGTCTGTAGTATACGAGGGCTGACGAAGGGCAGTATCTCAGTGGGAGACAGTAGCGGTTATTGAAATTTAGCAGCACTTGTTTTTAATCCATTAAAATGCATCATATCATAAGTCTAGTAACCTATTCTCTCCCGTACATAACGATGGATTTCCGAAAAATCAATTTTTGCGCTTGAGCCTTTTTGAGGACGACCAATGGGTCAGTTGCACCGGTTTCAGAAGTGTGTTTTGATGCTTAATTCTTGTAGACTAGCTAAAAATATTAAGACCTGTCCAAACCGCAACTTTCCACGTCCAATATTAACCCAGATATCGCCCATTAAAACGTCGGGTTTTAGACGTCATCCACCGCGGTAGTGACATCCTTGGTTCCTTCCACCTTGCTTTCATCCAAGTTTCACGTTGAGTAATCAGTGCGACACTGACCGATGAAAGCAAGGTGGAAGAAACCACAGGTGTCACTACCCCTGTGGATGACTTCAAAAACCCGACTTTATATTGAACGTAGAAAGTTGCCGTTTGAACAGGTCTTATTATTTTTAGATAATCTGCAAAGATTGAGCATCAAAACACGATTCTGTGACCAGCGCAACTGACCCACTGATTCGGAGCCCTAGCTGACAACAATGAAGAACCCTTTTTGTGAAGAGATGGGTAATTATTCATGTCAGTGTGAGACAAGAGTCTGCTGCGTCCGATGTTGGAGTCTCTCCAAATCTGAGCCCGGGTTGTCGCCCGGACGAGTCGAGACCACCGGAATTAATATCATATCTATTCGTCGTCAAATCGATTTCCTATCCACGCCAAGCGCTCCGCGTGGCAAATGTATTTTGTAAGCAGATACTCGTTCTCTGAAACAACGAGTAGTTTGATGTAAGAAGATCCCAGAGAGGTCCGACCGGCTTTCGGCTGAGAATTAAGATCTTGAGGATCAAGATTTGAGGAAAAGTCGGTCGTAAAATCAGGACTTGAGAAAAGTCCGCCGTCCGATCGGATTTTTTTATCGAGCTAATTTTGTGAAGATTCGCACAATTTTTCTCCGCAAAAAATCAGGATTTGGAAAAATTATTAAATCAGGAAAAATCAGGATTTCCCAAAATAAAGAAAAAGCAGACACCCTGCATCAGGTGCCTCACACTTTGGTCCAAGGATTATTATATGTATCTTGTTCGGCCGTGTAAAATTCAATTGACATTCCTACATCTATAATCGTAAAAAAGTAAGAAGACGTCAATAATCTATTGCTGATGGGATCTTCTCCCTTTCAATAGTCTTTCATCTCCACCGAGACAATGATATACTCCAAGTTGTTAAAATAAGTTTCCATGTAGAAACAAGAACCGTCACAAGTTTCAGAGTTAAGTTTTCGATCATGATCGCCACTTCCCTTCGGCTTCATGAAGTGGAGCCTATCGAAATAAGTCAGCTCAATCATGAATTATAGTAGGTATGATGTCGACGTCAGATGAGGTCGGTAAGCTCACGCGCTTTACGAGTAGGTTATTTATTAATACGAACTTTACATGAACGCCGCTATCGTGATATTCTGTCAGCGCGCCGATGATGGATGGTGTGTCCACCGGTGTATTTGCCACGACTTCATCCAGTGATACTCGCTCCTTAAATCGAAAAAGTTTGGTTTTTTACGTGTATGCCTGTCCATTGGAAAAAGATACCTGTAAAGCCGTGCTAAGGAAGAACGCCGCGCCGTATGAACATTCAAGAGTTGCTACATTTTCCCAGATAAAACACGTATTTTTGAGGAAAGTTATGCGGTTTTATTCCTTGAAATGTTCCTATATTTTAGATTAAATTGCGAACGAAACTGTCGGAAAAAGTCGAAGAAAAGTACTCATCATTTTCCCAGTATATTCAGTTTTTCGTCGGAGAAAGACGGCAATGTCTGAGGGTTCATACGGCGTTTTTCCTTAGCGTGGCAGTGTAGTGCGTACAAAAATTCATTAGAAGAGCTAATTTCCTGAAGGCTCAAAATCACTATGATTGCATCGAGAAAGTCTGAAATACACTCCTCACTTCACAATCTGCGCATGAAATTTGTGACTTTTAAGCCTCCCGCTTCACAAATGATACTACGGCACAGGTAAACGTTTCCTAAGAGGGAGTCGTTCCATCCAACCCTTGCGCACTAGGATGCTACGCAACATTCAACATGGCCGACGCCAACTCGTCAATACTCGTATGATTATCAACTTTTTGTCGGCCTCCTGTGGTGTAGTGGTTGTAGCGCTTGCCAAATATGATCCGGAAGTCCCCGGTCTGATTCTCGGTCAGGTGACCCAACAGACCTATACCATCATCCTTGTAATAGTATGCGGGCCAGATTTTTGCTACTGCTTTGAAAAAAAATGTATGCCCTCACACTTCATAAATTATGGGTCGGGTCTACTTACGGACTGTGGAAAATTTCATGCCGACCTATGAATAGAGATAGAGGCCATTTTAGTATGAACAATTATTACGTACGAAGAGTATGCACTCTGAGGCCATACCGTATGGACCCATGCATCTATACCGTATGGACCCAGCGTCTATACCGTATGGACCCAGCGTCTATGCCGTTTGGATCCAGCGTCTATACCGTATGAACGGTAAGTTCATACACATGCTCTTCCATACACGATATGTTTACGGCACATCTCCGCTCTAGTCGTGAAAGCTAGACCATACGTGCGAGCAGTTCACACCTTACACTGAAAAAAAAAATCTCGGTGTATTTACTAAGAAAAGGGTAAAATTACCAAGAATTCAGGGTTCTATTTGATCCCAGTTTTTTCTTGGTAAAATTACCATTTATGTAATTGGTAATTATACCGAGAAATCTCGGTAAAATTATTGAACTTTCTCGGTAACTTTACTGGACCTTGGTAAAAACGCCAATATTTTTTATCGACTGTGGTAGAATTACCGAGATAAAATGGCAAAGTTACCGGGAATTGATTACCAATAAAAGTGGTATTCTTACCTGGAAAAAACAGTAAAAATACCGGTTTTTAGGTATGCTTACCAGTCTGTCTTGGTAAAATTACCAATAATTGGTAAAAAAAAGTGAGATAGCAAAGGTACCAACGGACCGTCGTAAAAACGCAGAGATTTTTTTTTCAGTGTAGATTTTCCAAGCAGTACGGACTCTCACCACATAACCATTTTTTCTTAGTGTGATTTGTTTGTATGCTTTGGAGTCGGTTTGGAATATGGTTAATGATTGGGTTTTGTTTTGCTTTGTTTCAGGCTACGCTGGCTGGGCGGGGCACGGGGGAAATGAGGCTGCGGCCGGACCTGGGGGCGGCAGTTCTGGTGGAGTGCGGAGTGGGGCCGGGAAGTGGATCGGGAGTGCGAAAGGGAGCGTCGCTGGGTGTGCACCCTCTGTCGGAGTCGCGTGTGTCCCTGTGCCTGTGCCTTGTGCAGGAGTCGCGGGGAGTTACGCGGGCGTTGGCGTCGGGGCGGCGTCGCCGAGTGCGGGGAGTGCGAGCGTCGTCGGCGCGAGTCGGCCGTTGAGCAGTGCGTGGCACACGGCCCTCATCGCTACGGCCGCGGCGAGCATGTCGGCCACGACCAACAACAACAACAATAATAACAACAACAACAACCAGTCCAAACAGCCGCCCAAGAGGCCCGTCCGCCGGGGGGGCAAGCCGCCGCCCGACCGGCCCCAGCGTGCCCTCTTCTGCCTCACCCTCAAGAACCCTCTCCGCAAGCTCTGCATCGATGTCGTCGAGTGGAAGTATCCTTTTTTTCAACAACACACCGACTTTGCCGCGCTAAGGAAGAACGCCGTATGAGCCTTCAGACGTTGCCAAATTTCCTTCGATAAAACCCGAATTTACTGGGAAATTTGCAAATATTTTCCTCCACAATTTTCGGACAATTTTGTACGCAATTGAATTGGAAATACCTGAAAATTTCAAGGAAAAATATGCTGTATTTTAGACGCATCTAAAATACACGTTTTATCAGGGGAAATTTGGCAACTCTCGAATAATATTACGGCGTTCTTCCTTCGCACGGCAGAACTATCATCTTATTTTCTTTCCTTTGTGTATCAAGCATTTATTTGCATGGTTGTAGATTAAAAAATCAAGCTCTAAGCCAAAATAAACAAGCAATATTTTAAACTACAAGTCCATGGAGATGAGGAAATATATAGAACTAACAAGAAACAAAGCAAACGTTTCTACCGCCTATAAATTGCGATCTTCTTCAGTGCATTTGTATATTTTTTCTCATATACTTGTATTCGTAGTTTGAAATATTACTTGTTTATTCTGGCTTGAAGCTCGATTTTTTTATCTTTATTCTATAACCATGTCTATTAGCCAGCCTTTAGCAATAAAATGCATTTATTTACTCAGGTAGGTACTTACTGGATATTGTACTCAGGTATTTACATGCTGAATGGGATTCCTCGGGAACAAGGAATTTTAAACGGCTACAACAAAAAAAATAATTAATCACTCAGTTGTCGAAAATGTAACGACCTTTGGCAGTGTTACAGGGAAGTGGGACGGTAAGGTGGTGCAGAGCGTTCCAGTGCGCTGTAAAAACCACTCGTGCGGCCGCTGGTCGGCGCAAAGCGCACATTAGCGCCTGCAAGAGTGCAGAAATACCTCACGCATTGCGCAAGAGTGCAGAAATACCTCACGCATTGCACCGAACGCAGCGCGGTCACTGCTCCGTGCGGAAAGCATATTAGCGCCTACAAGACTCTTGGAATACTTCACGCATTGCGCCAAACGCAGTGCGATCGCTGGTCGGCTTGAGTCGCATTTCGGCAATTCTACGTTTATTGTCCTATTTGACTTGCTTAAAACTAAAGTTGCCCATGCCCATGCTACATCATGTCAGATATTGCGCTCCGTGACTCGGTGGTCAAGTCAAGGTCTCGAGGTGGCTCATTTGCATCAATTACATGTGTCATATTATGCGTTTTGAAAAGCGAAGCTCAAAAATGCGAAAATATCAAGTGTGTTCAACGCCTAGGATACCTAGTGTGTAGGAGCGAAGGTAAACCTTTCTCCACTAAATCTTTATTGCTGTTTACTGAAAAAGCAACACTTCTTTTCGCTTTCGTGAAAGTTTTTAACCGGCCCATTGTTGGTTTTTTTTAAACGTTAAATTACGGTTATTGAAGAGTTAGCCCGATGACTCAACTCCCTGACCTGGAAGACAATAATTTGATTTCGGAGTGCTTTCTTCGGAGAGAGGTCGCTTTCAATATAGTTTAGAGTCTGCATTACCTTACCTTTTCGGTTCACGGATATCATACCTTACCTACCCATCATATCTACTGGGCCTCCTCCCAATTGCTATTTTGTGGGTGTGCATACTTTCTCTGGATTGCCCCGTTAAAGAAATGCACAGCACCCATGAAAAATAGACTCGATGAAAGTCGACTGCAGTATGCCCATGAAGAAAAGACTTTCAGCGGGAATCGACTTCAGCACCATAACAAATAGAATTGCATCCAAAGTCGCTTCAACATTGGCTAAATGGGACTTTATGCTAAATGGAACCATAAGGAAATCTTTTAAATCAAAAGGAATTATACCAAAGGGTCACAGGGGCATTAAGGGGGGGGGATTACATACAGTATGCAAATCCTATTTCATCCTTTGCATGCTTTACTATTAAGCATAAATACATCCAATTAACGAACCGAATCCATGTTGATTATCATTTTTCCCCGCGAATATTTTTGTCATCATCTCCGCAAAATTTTTCTCCCTTAAATTTGCGGACTTAACATAAAACGTTTAAAACAAAACGATTCGAGGTCGAAAGACTTAAGGAGAGTGGGACCTGTTTCATAGAAGTACAATTAAGGTAACGGGCTCCAACAAGAAGTTCAGAATGAATATTCGGAAGTCGTGTATACTCGCAGTTAGAATTATTGGGAACGGAAGAACCCCAATATCTTCGCGCCTTTATCGAAAAATTGCCTATGAACACTTCGCCGTTTGATATAAAGCCAAGTGTACATTTTTGTGTAAATATTAGCATAGAAAGCAAATTTTTCGAAATATCTGGCACCGGCAGATAGTATTTCGATTTATTTTTTATTAGATTCCTCCTGGATAATTCCTGTGGTTCCTCAAGGCAAGCGATGATGCCTTTTTATCGGAGACATCATAAAAACCGATAAAATTTTGCTTGATATCGATGTCATTAATAAGTGTTTCAGCTTCTAAAAAGTTGAAAGTCGAGGAAACAAAAGCACCTAATCGCTTTTTTAGTACTTAAATCATCTACCGTTCACCAAGCTACGAGGCAGTGGCGTGGCGTGCTTTGCGATGTATCGACTCTGCAGTTTAAACTTATGGAAAATCATCGATAAACTGGTTGTTCGCAACGAACCCCTTAGAAATCGATTCTTTGCCATAACTTCAAATGAGGAAATATCGATAATCGATCATTCACGCTTCGCCACTGCTACGAGGAGGGAGAGCCGGAGAGAAATCGGAAGAAATAATAAAACGTCAATTTTCAATCCCACGACTTTGTGTCATTCGAGAGTCGACGCAGGATACCCAAGTTTAATGACAGCAAAAAGTTTCCTCTCCATAAATTAAAATGGCGACGTTTTTATGAGCTCCAGCCAGTAGTTGGCTCCGAAAAAGGCTCCAAACAAAACAAGGGACCCCGGTTCGTCGTCGGGTTGGTGAGCGTATCGAGTTGTTTTGGAAAGCGTAACTAGGCCAGCAGCGCGTCGCCGGCTCCGAGGTCCACGTGTGAGGAAAAGTCGGACGTTTCTTTGGATTCTTCCTGGAATGGCTTAAAATAGGAGCTATCCCTGGAGCGTCTATTTTCCTCGGTATTAAGCTTAATAAACTACTCGTAAACTGCGCTTACCCCAGGATTAATTCCAGACTGTGGTCGCCCGCCAGGCTGGAAGCTGCCAAGACTTTTCAATGAAGAAGGGAGAATTCTTTATGTTGGGGCGAATTTCGAAACTAGGCCGTCATTACGTGTGTGCGCGTGTGGTTGCATGTGAGGGAGTAATGCCTTTCCCCGCGCGCCTCACACTGACATAGTCTCCAGACTCTCCAGGCCATTTGGGATTTGCCATTGGGCCATGACTCGCCTCTACCGCTTCTTCCTGCGTTTTGATTTATAAAGGCTAACGCGAACCAGCCTTTAAAGCACCTAAATGTCCATTTAGTTCACGCTCAAAGGCAAAACGTTTCATACACCTTACTTATCAAGTTGTCCGAGCATACCGACGGATGATGCAACATTTTGTTTCCAGGACTCTCCAACTTTTCATGTCCTGATTTTTGACCAGGAATTCGCGAGAAAGATGAATTCAAAGCAGTGGCGATTTGGCAAGTTGGCAACACTCTTTTTCCTCCGTATAAATCCATTGAAAATATCGATTTTGGGTGAGGCAAGCTGCCCGTTAAGAATCGATTGTTTTACCTGCATTTAAATGGAGAGAAACGAGTGTTGCCAACTTTCAACAATCGCTACTGACGCAAAGTCAATGTTCGCCCCGCCTGAGGTTTGTGATCTCGCGGTACAGCGAGACCTGAGGTCTAGGTGTGTCGGGCGATAACTATTTTTAGGCACCTCATCTGTGCTAATCTTCCTGGGTGGACTGGAGGGCGGGAGTCCCAGACCCACGGCTTTAAAAATAATTCAACGGGTTTTCTAAGCGACACCGTTGTCAAATCGACGATCTAAAATCAAATGCTCGAGTATTTCGCTCGTATCTGCACTCAGTGAGGTCCCGTGAAATCTAACTCGATTTCGTACGCGTCCCGAATACCTGCACATTATCTCTCCTCACCACTCAGACTATTTAGTAGATTCTAGGTGTTGGAAAACTGAGTCAGTAGTAAATACTAATGCTTGTTTTCGGGTTTTCTTTGTTTAAAAATAATGTGTATCGAACCATTTTTGAAAATTCGAATCGTGCGTCCAGGATAAAATCCGTTACTTTCTTTTTCCATAGGATACTACTCACCGTAGAAGAAACTTACACTCCGAAGAATCACTGCCATCGCGGTTGTTTAACATGTTTGTTGAACAACTATCGTAATTTTTTTTTGAAAAACAGCGGTGAATCTTTGGAAACGCGTTTCGCTGTTTTACTGTGTTGCGTCTCTTCCGTCATACTTTATTTTCCACATGGAAAGTCTTCCAGTTTTGACGTTGAGAACTACTCAACGTCATCTCTTTAAAACTTTGGGAATTCTGCCCTCTATTAGAAGAATATTCTGTTAAGAACTGAAGAGAAATGAAGATTTTGAAACATCGCCATGGGCAAAAATAAGGGGGTTTATTGGCCTTCGGAAATGTAAGAAATTTTGCTAAGTAAATGTGCGCATCTTTTCTCTTTTAAATAGTAATTGCATCAACTTCTCGATGGAAACAGCTCATAATAGCTCCTGACACGACACAAGTTTTCTAACTTTTCCGGGAGTAGCCCCCAGATCCCCCTCTGGTGCTACAGAAATCCTTCAACTCCTTAACAGTTCACCTGCCTCTCTTTGGATGGATGGAGCTAGGACATAATCCAAAATTTCTCGAATCAATAGAAACAAACCGCAGACTTCATCATGCTCAGGAATTAGGTCACCTATTATCAAAGGCAAATATCTACCGTCTGTCAACATTTCTGATGCAGATAATTTCAGGGAATCATCCTTCAAAACACGAGAGAAATCTAGAGGTTTGTTTCTATAGTCATGCCCATAGTCAAAATCTAGTATTCTGGCACATAAAATCTCATAAGAAAAGTATTGAATATCAATACAATAATTGAGGATAAAAATTATATCTAATGCTGCTAAACTTTCTAGCATATCATGCATTGGGTCCACGCCACCATGGGAAATTGCCTTAAATCCTTTCACTTGATTCCAAAACACACTTCTCATTGATTCCAGTGCTAGAAACATCATTTAATGCCAAGTCGGCTTCATAATTTTCAGAATTTCTGAACAGGGTTGGATCTTCCACGCACCGCGTGCGCAACGTAGTTTTGAAAACTTTGCAAATACGACAGCATTAATTTGCAGTGAAACATTCTACAAAACCCAGCACCTGATGCAGTCCAAGATTGTCTCCACAGAATAATGCTGTGATGAAACGGACACGCTTAATATCGTTACCTAACTTAATATCTATGCCAGTTTCTCTGAGGAAGTTCAATTCTTGTATCATTACATTAAAAGTTCTATCATTACCAAATTCCTCCCTATCCTTCCCTTTAAAAAGAAGGCATAGAAATATTGAATTGAGGCATGAATGAATTCTAGGTGGGAGGCAAGGAATAACATCATACAATGCACTGAGTTCATTTACACTAGCATGAGATCCAAGCGGGTTGTCTGTCTCATACTCATCGTTGTATATGAAAAGAGGCAAGTATATACCCTCTTTTTCTTGTCTAGCCTCTTCTTCATACCGTTTCCATGCTTTACCTTGAATAAAATAGGATAGGATATGAGAATCCTGTTTCAAGCGGAGCTGGAGTAACCCTACAGAGCCTTTTTGGTGGATTGTCTTATAGTGGTTCCCAGACTCTCCTAGGTGAGGTGCCCTTTCTGCCTCCTCCCCCCCCCCCCCCCCCCTACGAAAAGTTCCCAGTTCTGGCCATGAATTACTGCAGATCGAAATACAATTTTTGCGATCTCTCTGTCAATATTTCATCTTCTACTTGCATTTTTTTATCGTTTGAGTCAGTGGCGAGACGTGAATGATCGATTTATCGATATTTCCCCATTTGAAGCTTTGGTAAAGAATCGATTACTAAGGTGTTCGTCGCGAATTACCTGTTCGTCGATCCTTTACATAGGTTTAAATGACAGATCAATCGATATATCGCAAAACACGCTACGCCACTGGTTCGATCAATCGATCTTTCAATCAAGGATGTGGAAATCATGAGAGTGTTACTTGGATTGACCTCTTTACGTTAGCGTGGTCTCATCGTCGTCCCTTTCTGAAAAGCACAAAATAAAAGGGAAAGGTGATTTTTAAATTTAGTGTGCATCTACAAATTGAACGCGAATAAGTCTAGAAGGACCGAAACGCTCGTCAGTTTACCATTATAGAGATGGACTCAGTGTCGCGTCATCCGTCACATTGGCAGCCATGCCTCCAAATCACTGCCTTCTCCATAGTGGCGCGGTTGCCATGGCGTTGGACTGAATGCGCTTAAAATAGACATGATTGATGTATTAGAATAATTGTATGAAAAATAGAAACAAGCAGGAAGCTCCAACGCATTGGCGTCGGAGAGCGGCTCTGGGGGCAGTAGTTGTAGTCAAGAATGAGGGCCTAGACACATTTTGTCATTGATGTACAATCCGACAACTGTCGATTCATGTTTTGTAACTTAGCAGATTTACGTAGCCGGTGTATAAATGTGTATTGGGCTTTGATATGGCGAATACATGGCATTATCACTTGTTGTATACTTTTAATTTTGAAAGCTCTTTGGAGGTCCGCTTCCTAAAAAATCTCTGGTTGATAAGTCGTTTAGCGAGGCTGCAAAAAATTTGCATTTTTATATCTGAAAGTGTAGGTATTGGTTTTTTGTATAATTGTTTTTTTGGATTGCTGGAAAAGTAACGCATACTTCTATAATTTAGGACTGAGTCAGGGAAATATAAGGTTCGTTAAATAGTAAATATTCCTAGTACCGTGTGACACTATTGTTAACGAAAAGTTTTTGCAACTTGTCAAAGAGGTTGTTGAATGATCTTCGAATAACTTTTGATGAGCTAGAGGTAATGGTTCTATCTGCAGCTCGTGGACTTCTGTACGATATTGTCCAGAATCATCTAAATTTTCAAAAAGTGTCCGCTTGTTCGATACCCAATTTGCTCATTCATGCATACAAGGAGAAGCGCATGAAAGCTTTAGCAGACATTTTGGAGATGAATCAAGAATTAGATGAAGAATTTATGACTTAAATCACGGCACCTTAATCACGGGATGACCTTAATTACGGCAACTATTTATTGTCCATGAGATGCAGATGGTTCCATTTCCCTAGCTCATCAAAAGGTATTCGAAGATCAATTTCATCAGCCACCCGTACGAACCACGTTTCTAGTGACCCGTACTTGCTTCGCACGTATGAAACATACAATCAGAGAAAACAGAATTCATCTTACAATAATCAATAATCAGTAGGACATGAATCGTTGCGATGTATAATACGACATTATAATGCGGCATTACTATTGTAATTCATTTTAATGTTTAGGGGCATTATAAATCATTATTGCCACGTCGGAATGAAATGTTGTAGACTGAATTGAAAAGCATGTTGGCAAAATTTATTATAAAAATAGTATAACATGTAGGTACATAACATAAAGGTAATACAAATTAAATGATTAGAGCGTGTATATTTCATTACATTATAGGTATATTACAATCATTTTTGTCATTGTTGGAAATTTTGATAGTTTGAATTTTGATAGTTGATAGTTGATAGTTTGAGAGTTGAAAATTTGGTTATTTTATTTAGTTAAGGTGATTCGATAGACGCCATATTTTGTGTCAGAATGGCATGCGACATATCCCATCAATTGGTTCCATTTTTTCATTTACTCATCATTTTTCTCCAATTTTAAGTTTCGCAATTCTGTTTTCAGGAGACTAAAGCACTCACTTATCAATTTGTATATTTATATTGAGTTAAGGGTAGAGACGTATTCCTCACCGGAATTGAGGAATGGAGGTGTTACAGTAAGTCCGGCATTAGGTTCCATTTCGACATCAGCGACGATCAACGCTACGATACTGGAAGCCAGTCTTCCGATATTAAATCCCTAGCGGGGAAGAAAAAAAATGCCTAGATTTCGCTAAAAATCCCTAAATCCCCAGATTTGCTCAAATATACTTAAAAAATCCCTAGATTTTGCAAAAAGCGCCATTTTTTTATGAAGAATCATGATGTCATTCGATGTAGCGATTTGCAATATTTAAATCTGATTGGCTCGTTTGAATTTTGGCGCTCTCTGAAAGCAGTGCTAATCCAGACCAATAAAATGAAAGAATATTAGTTGATTTCTTATTATTAACAGGTTGAATGCAGTTGAATGTCAAGTACATCGAAGGACGCAATCGTTTTAATTTCCGGCTTATTTGCGGGGAAAATAGTGTTGCCAAAAAGGCCTACAAAATATAGATGAAAAAATGTTTTCGATTGTCGAAGCTAGAATTGAGGTTAAAAAGTTGATTTTTGGTAACTTTACCTCATCAAAAAAAAATCCCTAGATTTCCTGAAAAATCCCTAAATCCCTGGAAATTCCGGAAAATCCCTAAATCTAGGAATAAACTCTTAGACATCGGATGGCTGTTGGAAGCATTAGAGTCAACATTTGAAACGCTGCTGCAGAATTTGCCGGGAGTATAATCGAGTGTTGAAAGTCAGTAGAATTGAACAATGTAATAATTGCTTTCCGAAATAAGCGTTATAATAAAAAAACAACGAATCTGAACTGTTAATACTGGAACACACCTTCTGTAAATGTACCTTGCGAGAGATAAGTAAAAAAATAGATGTACTGGAGGAGAAGTGCTTCTCCACAGAGTTTGAAGAAGGAAAAAAAATGCCCAAATTTACTTACTTCAGCATTTTCGGCAAAATCACTGCAATTTCCGAACCTTTTTCTGGCCAGGGGCCAAAATTAAATGATTATGAAGGGCCACTTAGATGTTGTAGATAAAAATAGGACTGTTGAAAAAGTCGCCGTTTTCAATAAATATGTACCCGGAATGGAAGACATCTAGGGGAAAATTGTTACGATTTTCCGATGCAAATATTTTCCTACAATCTATTTTCCTGCGTTTTGGGATTATACGTACTAAGCAGGCTAAGGGCCCGTTCGCCAAAACTAATCGGAACTGTATGAATGAATTGCTCCTTTTAAAAATCAAAACAATATCGAATTGCGATATATTACACAGTTAAGATAGGGCTATGTCCTGTCGTAAGCGGCGACATAAAGTCGATATCATTTCAATAATCGCCCCAATGGCCACGATAGTTGTTAGACGTTTACGGTTTCCCTGGTAACCTTTGTTTGCTATCAGCTGATATCGAGTAAATGACTAGGAAGCTCCAACCCAGTGGTTAAAGCTTCCTTAACCGCGAAAACTTTAAAATTCAAATTTTCAAATTTTGAACGTAAAGTACATTTTTTCCATCACGAGATAAAAGCACAAACAAGTTTTGAATTGTTGACTGTATCACCATGATTCCAAAAATACAATACACAACATAGCATTGACTAACAATAAAACAGTATGCAATAAAATAAAGTCATGACAAGGAACATAGCCGAAAATGGCGCCGATTCCCATCAACCAACGCGCGGTCTCTACAATGTAACTGCTGCATTGATACTCCCCAGCTGGGACCGTCCGGAATAGCAGCTCTAGTGCAAGCACCAGAGCCGCTAAAAAAGTGAAATAAAATCAACAGTGTGTTATGAGCATTCAGTTATCATCATATTAATGTGTTAAATTGACGTCTAGTTTTTTCTCACCGAAAAAGGCCGCCCTTGACGCGAAAGAGGAAAGTCTAGTCGTAAGCGGGCCAACGTTTTATCCCCGGTGACAAATGGGGTGACTACGTCTCTTCCACCTCATCTTCCGCTTCGTAATTTACATGCTTCTGCTTTCGGCTGGGTGCGAGTATTATCGAAGATGAAATACGAGATCCCTAAGGTCGTCCGCGACACATTTGATTAAACCCACCATATTGAAGTGGCGTCGTTGTCGAACTGCCCTCTGGTTTCATCGGAAACAACACTTGAACACTGAGGTCACTGCGTACACAGAATGTATTAAAAAGTTTCGAACACGTCGACACAATTGTCAAATTACCTGAAAGTTTAACGCAAGGGGAGTGTATAATGCCCAAGTACATACATTGGTAGCCTGCAGCAACTTTCTTGGACCGGTCGATGCAAAGCGTCAACTGGGGTTTTTTACTTCTTCCTCAGTATTCTCTTCTTTAAGTTTATCTGTCTCCCCAATGAAGATGTTGCAGATGCATGTGTGAGGAATTTGCGATTTGATTCTTGATTTTTCTGTAAAAGTTCGCGTGAAACACGATGGTGCCACTGGTTTTCTCTGAAATCAACTCCCAAGCTCAAAAAAAGCTCGCAAGTTGAGGCCAAAATGGAGGGGATATCCCACGCTACCCTGAGAGTCCACGTCTACATCAATACAAACTCTCCATGCGAAGATATAGGGATCAAATACATTAGCAGGGTAGACGTGTTTTCAGTTTCAGAGTCCTCAAATTAAGTGGCAGCCCTGTCAATGTATTTGCTCCCTATCTTTGCATGGAGAGTTTGTCTTGATGGAGAGGTGGACTCTCAGGATAGCGTGGGATATCCCCTCCATTTTGGCCTCAACTTGAGAGCTTTTTTTGAGCTTGGGGGTTGATTTCAGAGAAAACCAGTGGCACCATCGTGTTTCTCGCGAACTTTTACAGAACAATCAAGTATCAAATCGCAAATTCCTCACACATGCAACATCTCCATTAGTGCTTAAACAGATTCCACGAGTTCGAAGCATCTTCGTATAGCTGCATGTATAATATCCGTTTAAGGACTGCTTATATAAATATGCCGCTGACAAGGCAACTGTGCATAAGCTTTGTCGGCAAAAAGGTTTTGCGTTGGGATCCTGGGTTCTACCGCCTTTAATGCACCTGTCTTTTGTTTCTCTGAGGAGTGTCTGGAAGATATCTGTTACCGCATAGAGTGGCTTTGAAGGGGGATCAGTTCGACGCTCCCCTGACGTAATGGCGTAACTGGCTTTTGAATTGAGCCCTAATCTCCTCATAACCGCATAACAAGAATTCCCTGGTAGGCTTGTGAATTTTTGTAAAATAATGATTTTTTTTTCGCTCATAATTTTTCTGAGAATTTGTTTGAGCGGGTGGTTTGACTTCACTTATCAAGAATCATTAAATATCTTCGTGAAGAGTTGATCACGGTAAATCTCGTTGTGCGCAGCGTGTTTTACGTGAAATTTTGGCCAAGAAACATATATCAGAATGCTGAAATTCGTACCTTGTCTAGTGGTCCATTCTATAATTATTTACACTAAAAGCAATCAAAAGTTTTTTTTGTTTTTTTGTTTTTTTTTGTTTTTTTTTTGTTTTTTTTTTTTTACTGGCCTCAGTTATAAAAGAATAAATAATAAATTGTTTCCCCATCATAAGATAGGTGACTGTAAGGGCCTATATTGGCCCTTCTATTGGTCAATAATTTGAATTGCGCAAAAAAAAAAAGTATTCACGCGGCAACTCCAATACAGTTTAAGATTTGGGCTAAGTTTTAAAGTTGTATGGCATAATAAGGGTAGTGTGTCCGAAGTGGAGTTTCCCCGCGTTCACTCACGAACATCGTGTAAAATAATAAATTTTTCGATTTAGTTGTTTTCGAGTTCAGGGTTGACTGCCTTTTTTTTCTTCTTTTTTTTCTTGGAGTATTTTATTTCTTATGATACACCAAATATCATATTCGAAGGAAAAGTAGCCAACTTTGCGCTCACAGTCAAATTATGACTAAGGTATCGACAAAGTTTCTAGTTTTAACTGCTGCAAGAGAAAGGCACGTAGAGGTCGAATTTTTGACACAGATATTCTATTTCCTCATGCGATACTGCGGATCAAAACTGAGCCAGTGCCTCAAGATAATTTTATTGAAAATCAATTTTTCCAGGCCAGGAACTATTTGATAAAAAAAGTAATCTACTTAGAAACTATATTAAGCCCTTTGAATTTTAGGGTCAGACTTTACATTCGTTTATGAAAAGCACACACATTCACATGTCATTGAATCCGTTCTAAGTTTGTTGATTCCGTAGAACATGTCAAAGATCTTTTTGGCTTTTATTTACCTTTATTTTCTCAATTCTTCAAGTATAACATGAAGATATATTGGAGTATACCCCTGTTTACTCTCGAGTGAGATTGCGTGAATGTTCCGCAAGATTTGCGAAAATGGGCGGGACCAATTTCAAAGAATCAATTTTGACCAAATGGTTGGATTTTTATACCCGCCAAAATTCTCCGTGCCTTTTAAGAATATGAGTATGTTCTAAAGTTAGTTCTGAACTACCCTATATTTTGCAGATGAAACGATTTTACAAATGTACTTCTATCCCTTCGTACGAAAAAGTTGGCCAGAGAGTGGTTCCTCCTTTTATTTATTTCGAGCATTTATTAGCGTGGAATTGGAAAGGGGGACGGTTTATGTAGCCCCTGGATTCAGACGTTGCTGCTTACCAATTATAAATATTGCAAAATTTATAAACCTGAGAGGGGGATGCGGAAAAGAGATGGTGAGGGAAGGAAGAGGCCCACACACACGAATATCTCAGATGAGGATAACACAACGTGCGCTACAGATGTGTGTGAGAATCTGAAAAATTGTGCGCGGGTATATATGGGCTATAGGAAAAACGTCAAAATTAATACTGCAAAAAGCAACCCATCCCAACCATCCCTTTCAGCCAGGGGCAAGGCTAAATGAGATCACTTAATTTTTTTTATGTTTCTCAAACTATTACTCTTGACCTGTTCGCGAACAGCAAAAAGCTGACCTGGAGAAGGCAGATTGTAAATCACGTCTAATTATTGACAGCGGTTGTCATATTCAACGGCATTTTCTCCCGGAAATCAACCCAATGTCTCTTTTTACGTTACAGCGCGGCAATCTTGTAATTTTGCATAATTGTTTCGGGGTGGGTTAACGGCAGAGAGGTCATTAGGTGGATCTGAGCGTTCATCAAGAATGTCATCGCCGTCACTAATCTGAAACTGAGGTGCCTTGAGAGCCCTCAGTCCCTCGGATCCTCCCTGTAGCTTATTTTTATTTACTTTTTAATTGCAAGGCTTTTTTAACCGTCCCAGAGTCATTTTACTTTTTCTGGAACACATTTTTGATAATTTATTGCAGGAGGACCACTGCCTCTTTTTAATGCGTTTTTAACAGGTACATTTCGACCAAGTCCATAGCTGTTTATTCTCATAATGAACCCTAGGGGGTAAGCGCTCTGACCGCCTCACAGTCAAACCCCCCGCAGCGTTTCCCACCTCAGTCGTTGTGCGTGTTATCCTCATAATTTTATATTATAAAGCATGGTTCGTAATGATGTCTCCCGAATTTCCTAGAATTCATGCATGACTACATTAAATGGGCATGCCTCGAGGAGTGGATGGTTTCCAATTTTCCAGTTATATCTTCGTTGTTTCTCTGGTGACTTGTTTTTAAAAGAATCATACCTTAAAGACGACATAGAGGACGTGACGAAATATACATCAAAATTTGCGGTTTTAGTTAAAAATTTCATGTCCGACCCCTCCGATTGACTCGATCCTTAGTGCGACGTCGCACAGTGGAACGAGTTTTTGAAAGAAGTCGGACATGAAATTCTCGACAATAGTTGTAAAATTTTACGTTAATCTCGTCACAATTTTATTTTCAAGGGGTGTTTTTTCCAGCAAATTTCACGATCAAACCTATGAAACTAATTTTAAAACATCAAAATTTCATACTCATGAATTTATACGCTTGTGAAGTTTTAAAACGTGTCCGACCTCTCCCATTGACTATATTATATTTCCCATTGACATGAAATATTCTAAGCAACTACATGCTATAGATATGATAACTGGGAGGGAGGAGGAAGGGGCGAGGGGGTTTTTAAATTCCTTAGTTGGCTTCACGCTGAAAATTACATGTATAGGGTGATCCAAGTCTGCAATTACCTTCTTCATCAATAACTTCTGCTTCTCCTTTTCTACGTGATGTCTCACACAAACCATGGGAGGTGATAACTCTTCTTTTGCGGGAGTACGTCTCAAATAGTTTTCCTCTGGGGTTTATTTTCTTGCTTTTTCCTAAGGAGACCCCCGGCGTATAATAAACATACGGGCTTTCAGAGGGAAAACAAATTTTTATGGCTGTTGCCAAATATTTAAATTCATCGGGGAGAATCCTTATATTACTCGAAGTTTTAAGTTCATGGTTGATGATGCAGTCTACTAAGTATTTCCTCATGACATCGTCAAAGCAGTCAATTTCTTTAGAGCGAAGAACAGTTTTTCCGTCTAAAGTTGTTTCAAGAATGTCAGTAATATATTTAATTCCCTATCCACTGTGCGTCGGTGGATTTTTACAGGGACGTTCCGAATTAACCCCAACTTGGGCAGTTTGGATGTCGGGGGGCTTGGGGTTTGGTGGGGTTGCTTATTATCCACAGCGGAATCATCCGAGTAGCCGCGGGGGTGGTATTACTCGGCGTGACGGAGGGGGTAATTTGAACCGAGGTGGACAGCGGACAATAAACTCGTTTGTTCCCTCGGTTTCGTCCCTGCCTGCCCGTAACAAGCTGTGTTTATTTGCTCTTCCCTCGGTCTCGATTCCCACCGGAAACATCGGTGTTACTTGAGCCTTGTTTCCACCGCCAAATCAAGCCGATAAAATAATGATATAATCGTCTATCAGTGCAAGCGCCGTTCTGGATGATCATCTCTTCGAAACGAGCGGCGGATGAAACTGACAGAAAGCGCATCTCCATTATCATTTGTACCCAGAGTTAAGAATTTTCGCGAAAGATTATAAAAAGAAATTTCGTGAAATTTCAAGAAATTTTATTTAACACTCAGAATTCAGGATTGAACCCTGTGTATCTGGAGGCTCCTAGCACACAAAAACGACCGACCGGCTAATCGTTTCACGCGACTCGAGATCAGTCACTTGTGACCTCTAAACGGCTTTTTGTGTGGAATATTTGCTCTTTGTGTATCTGGAGGCTCCTAAGCTTACAAAAACGACCAATCGACTGATCGTTGCACGTGACTCGAGATCAGTCACTTGTGACTTTTAAAAGGCTTTTTGTGTGGCATATATGCACTTTGTGTATCTGGAGGCTCCTAAGCACACAAAAATGACCGACCGGCTAATCGTTTCACGCGACTCGAGATCAGTCACTTGTGACTTCTAAACGGCTTTTTGTGTGGAATATATACACTTTGTGTATCTGGAGGCTCGTAAGCACACAAAAACGACGAATCGGCTGATCGTTGCACGTGACTCGAGATCAGTCACTTGTGACTTTTAAAAGGCTTTTTGTGTGGCATATATGCACTTTGTGTATCTGGAGGCTCCTAAGCACACAGAAATGACCGATCGGCTGATCGTTTCACGCGACTCGAGATCAGTCACTTGTGACTTTTAAACAGCTTTTTGTGTGGAATATTTGCTCTTTGTGTATCTGGAGGCTCCTAAGCACACTAAAACGACGAATCGGCTGATCGTTGCACGTGACTCGAGATCAGTCACTTGTGACTTTTAAAAGGCTTTTTGTGTGGCATATATGCACTTTGTGTATCTGGAGGCTCCTAAGCACACAAAAATGACCGACCGGCTAATCGTTTCACGCGACTCGAGATCAGTCACTTGTGACTTCTAAACGGCGTTTTGTGTGGAATATATACACTTTGTGTATCTGGAGGCTCCTAGCACACAAAAACGACCGACCGGCTAATCGTTTCACGCGACTCGAGATCAGTCACTTGTGACTTCTAAACGGCTTTTTGTGTGGAATATATACACTTTGTGTATCTGGAGGCTCGTAAGCACACAAAAACGACGAATCGGCTGATCGTTGCACGTGACTTGAGATCAGTCACTTGTGACTTTTAAAAGGCTTTTTGTGTGGCATATATGCACTTTGTGTATCTGGAGGCTCCTAAGCACACAGAAATGACCGATCGGCTGATCGTTTCACGCGACTCGAGATCAGTCACTTGTGACTTTTAAACAGCTTTTTGTGTGGAATATTTGCTCTTTGTGTATCTGGAGGCTCCTAAGCACACTAAAACGACGAATCGGCCGATCGTTGCACGTGACTCGAGATCAGTCACTTGTGACTTTTAAAAGGCTTTTTGTGTGGCATATATGCACTTTGTGTATCTGGAGGCTCCTAAGCACACAAAAATGACCGACCGGCTAATCGTTTCACGCGACTCGAGATCAGTCACTTGTGACTTTTAAAAGGCTTTTTGTGTGGCATATATGCACTTTGTGTATCTGGAGGCTCCTAAGCACACAGAAATGACCGATCGGCTGATCGTTTCACGCGACTCGAGATCAGTCACTTGTGACTTTTAAACAGCTTTTTGTGTGGAATATTTGCTCTTTGTGTATCTGGAGGCTCCTAAGCACACTAAAACGACGAATCGGCTGATCGTTGCACGTGACTCGAGATCAGTCACTTGTGACTTTTAAAAGGCTTTTTGTGTGGCATATATGCACTTTGTGTATCTGGAGGCTCCTAAGCACACAGAAATGACCGATCGGCTGATCGTTTTCACGTGACTCGAGATCAGTCACTTGTGACTTTTAAACGGCTTTTTGTTTGGAATAAATGCACTTTGTGTATCTGGAGGCTCCTAAGCACACAAAAATGACCGACCGGCTAATCGTTTCACGCGACTCGAGATCAGTCACTTGTGACTTCTAAACGGCTTTTTGTGTGGAATATATACACTTTGTGTATCTGGAGGCTCGTAAGCACACAAAAACGACGAATCGGCTGATCGTTTTCACGTGACTCGAGATCAGTCACTTGTGACTTTTAAACGGCTTTTTGTTTGGAATATATGCACTTTGTGTATCTGGAGGCTCCTAAGCACACAAAAATGGCCGATCGGCTGATCGTTTCACGCGACTCGGGATCAGTCACCTGTGACTTTTAAACGGCTTTTTGTTTGGAATATATCGACGGTGAAAGTCGGCAATCACATAACTCGATTTGCGACGTCGCAGACTTCCTGTCATACTTTATTCTTTAAGCGGAAAACTACTCAACGGTAATTCCTTAAAACTGCCGTAATTTTTCTTCTATGTGCGAGGAAAATTCTGCAAAAACTGCAAGGAATCATGTCCATTTGTTATCCTTTAAAAAAATAACATAGTTGCGGAGATTTTCAGACACCGCAAACGAGTTATGTGATTGCCGACTTGCACCGTCGATATGCACTTTGTGTATAGTCCAGGCGCCTGGTAGCTAAAAATGAGGCTTCCTGGAATTCCGGGTACACAGCAATTCTTTTGGCTTACTTTACGTCTTTTGGGTCGCTGAATCCGAATCTGAAGTTTCCTATACCGCGTATTTGGTGAGCATTTTCCGCCATTTTGAAAGAATGGCCTATAAAAGGCCTTTTTTTGTGTTTTTTTTATATAGCGGCTACGCATAAGAAAAAGTCCCATATATAGTTAATGTTTTGAATAGCTGACATAATTTGCAAGAAAATGGTGTATACATATCCTAAGTTTGCTTAAAAATTGAGGAAGATATAGCATCGTGAACATCGCGCCCATTCACGTTTTCGCGGCACACCCGTTAACGCGCGATCCGGCTCGCCGCGGTCAGCCAAGTTCCGAAGCGTTCCCAAGTTCCGAGATCCAAGGTTCCTCAATTTTTGAGCAAACCTAGCATTTTATTGTACCATTTTCTTCCAAATTACGGCAGCTTGTCAAAACATTAACTGATTTTGGGACTTTTTCTTATGCGTAGCCGCTATACCAAAAAAACCGCAAAAAAGGCCTTTTTAGACCATTTTTTTCAAAATACCGGAAAATGCTCGCCATACACGCGGTAGGAAACTTCGGATTCGGATTCAGCGACCAAAAAAACATAACGTAAGCCAAAAAAATCGCTGTGTACCCAAAATTCCAGGTAGACTTACTAGGCGCCTGGACTATTCTGTTAGAAAAAACTAGCATTTTTGACATTTTGTCGGTCGTAAGAAATTTCATAAAATTTCTTCTGAAATTTCACGAAATTTCATTCGATGAAATTTCTTTTAGCAACTCTGTTAGGACCGAGTTTATCAGATAGGAACCAACCCACATTTTTGAAAAAATTATGTTACGAATGTTTTCGATATGTGCCTAACAGAGAAGGAATTATATTAGGTGCTAGATTTTCCAGTTATGTATGTTCTCTAAGAAATCTAATCGAGTGACAGTAGTATTAAAACAGTAGATTCCTGAATTTCAGTGTTAAACGAACCTAGTGAATCTGCTGGACGACTGGTTAGCACTGTTAAAAAACTCTACAGTTTCGACTACTAGATTTCTTAAGGATCACAAATCTATAACTAGACAGTGAAACGCTTAATACTTTTCTTTCCTCTGTGTAATCTACCTCTCTTACGTTCGCTATTTTTTCCCCGTTTCTTTTGTTATTTTTATTAGATATACTATTGAGCGACACTGCGTACAAATTAATATTTCATCAAGTATGAGATCAGATTTCGCCAACCTTAATCATCTTAAAAGCTTTTCAGGAATTCCGACCTAATCCAGGCTTGAATGAAGATGTCAAGTCGGCCGCTCATTACTTTCTCCACGGTAGTCAGATTTACACCATAAACGTATTTAGCGGCTTTCTGTATACTGCATAACTAGTTTCCTCTCAACAGTCTGCTGACCAAGAGCATCTCTGAATATTGTTACCTATGAGAGTAAAACTAAATCCCTGTGAGTGATAGTGCCGACGTCAGTTACTAATACTCGTCTCGAAACCCGTAAAAAGATCAGGGTTGTTGTAACACTGGAAGAAAAAAACACATTGGATCTAGAGTCCATACTCTTGAAAACATTGACAAGAAAAAATATTCTTGATTCAATCGGATTTTGGCTTGAATCAAAACGAAATCCGCTTAAATAAAGAGGCTTGGTTCTTGATTTAAGATAAATTCTGATTGAATCAAGAGTACTTTTTCTTGTCGATGTTTTTAAGAGTCTGGACACCAGATCCAATGTGTTTTTTTTCCAGTGAAGTCTTCATCGGTATCAGTATTTTGCCGATTAGTCCTGCCTGGAAAATAATGCTTGTAACTAGAGAATCTACTTTTCGTATCATTCTTTGATATTAGAGTCATGGAATGCAAACTCATTTCTCCCTCTATGGTGGACCATAAAATGTGATTGCTCGAATACGTTAAAGGTTCATGAATCGCACTGAAATCGTGGAGAAAAGGAAATACGTTTCCTTAAGAATGCCAAAGATGTCCTCTGTCAAAAATCCAAGCCTTCCAGAAGAAAAATAGCAAACGAAAGTCAATTTCAGTGTTGATCATTTTTCGTTTGAAAATTGTTTGCAATATACTTTTCTCCCGGATTTGGACAACTTATTGAAATAAAAACGGCTGAGAACAGTTTATACCACTCACAAAGATGTTTGAAGTTGTGGCGTGCGCTATTCTTTGTGATTTACTTCTGCGCTCTCGTTGTTATCTCACGGGGTATTTATTTTTTATTTCTCTCAGCCCCTTTTCCAGCTTCGTTTTTTTCTCGGGTTTAATCAACGTTGCACGGTTGATGAAGAAACCCCTTCATTTCAATCCAAAATAATCCTAAGTTTTCCGGCCGAACGATGGCTTCGTTAACATTATAGCCTCTCTTTCCTCTATCGAGTAAAAAGTTGATTCCAATGAAATGCAGATAGCACATCTGGCCACATCCGTTAGGTTCGAGTGTTTTAAGTTCCTACAGCTCCTGAGATATTTAAAAAAAACTCACTTTATTATGATGATATGTATGAAATCTAAGGTCAAAAATATGAAGGGAGGGCCTGTTATGTACTGTCGTTATGGGCTTGTGGTAAGTACGAAGACTAGCAGACCAAAGGTGTTACATTCTAAACGTACGGATTCAAAGTTGGTGAAGCGGGAATCAGTAGAGAATATTACCACTGACTATTAAAATAATAATTTTTGTTTTCTTTCTTGTGAAGAGGGAATGTTCCTAATCCGACAAATACTTTCGCTTATACAATTTTGAAGCGCCAACGAAATAACCGAAAAATGTATTTTTCATTCGTGCCTGTGCTAAATTCCATAGCTTTAGCGTACTTTAAGCGGCCGGCAGGTTATCATGGCGGCACTTACTAGAAATGAAGACAGCACAACAGCACATGTCGTATCTCCGAGAATATAAAGAGACATAATTTAATTAAGTTGATTTAGATTATTTTCGCCTCAGTAAATTGAAACTATTCTCCAAATACTTGCTAGTTCGGAGGGAAAAGTTTCTTTCCACAGATCTGACTAAGCGTCCATCGAGCATCGCGTGAATAATTGTTTTCGAAATTTTGACCCGCCCTCTTTCTCCTTTGTAATACACCTTTGTATGTATCCTTAATATGATAAATTATTAGTGTCTGATGCATCCGTCGTGGTGCTTTACGCGAACGAGGTCTTTAATATTTTATTATATAAAGTCTCTTATATTGAGATAAATAATTTATTACTAACCACAGACAAAACACCTTAAGTATAACAACTGAGCCCTCTATTCTAATTTTGATTCGTTTTCTCATTTACGCAACCCTTAATTCCCCCCTTCCCGCCCAATTTCAATCATCATTCTCCAGTCTCCAGAGAACGTAATGAAGTCATTTCATGAGGCAAATGATGACAATTACGACAACGAAGCTTTGTGCTTATTTTTGAAATAAACGAGGGAATCCGTTTTTATCTCATCGGTTTTCGAGCGATCGGGCAACGATATTTTCGGTTTATCTGTTCCTTAAAGCTGCTCAGCGGACGCCAATAAAAGCGAACTTTTTTACTTGCACTCGGTTTTATGCTCGGGTTTCATTCGTCTTTCAATTTATCTTTGTTTTACGACGACGACTCCTCGGCAAAGATCGGCGAAAACTCCGAGAGAACTCTACGTCACCCACAGCGTTTTCTAGTGGTGCCGTAAAAACTTTAAATAGTGATTTTCCTTGCTCCCATTTAAACTGTGCATAAAACAATTCGCGCCAATCGTTGTCTTTCAGAAAATTGAGGTTATAAATATAAGAAATTGAGAAAAATACGGAATCCTCAAACTTTCGGAAAAGGAGATTTGAAAATAAATTGTGTAAGATGCATTACATTTTAAAATAAAGAAAACCGAACCATAGCCGAAAATACTCACCATAACAATTGTAATTAATCAAAAATATTACTTAAATAATACAAGGTATTGAACACGTCTTGAAGAAAGTAAGTAATGTTCACGGAAATAGACGGCAACGAAAAGGAATAATTCTTGTGAATTGCCAAAATTAAGTTTGTTGGTGATATTGAAAGTTAAATTGTACCTAAAACACGATCTGTAGGACTTGGAAAAACTGGAAAATATCGGAACTTATCAAGGCATGAAAATATCCGGGAAAACCAGGGAACTTTGAACCATCACGAAGTACAAAAAACCGAAGAATTCTGCTTTTCCTGCTCCTATAAATAATTTTTTCACAAATTTTTGGTGCGTTTTGATTAGAATGTCAGATATCGGACCAAGTACGCAAATTTTAAAAAAATTGTTTTTCTACCTTTAAGAATGGAACTATTTCTTCTACCTTTGAAGAATGTAGAGACACGTGAGAAGGAAGTCCGGGTTTTTATTAAAGAGTTTTCCTCCGGAAAGTAAAGAAAAATTTTCTCTTCTTGTCCGAACAAAAAAATTACGTCACATTCATCTCGCCCATCGCAGTTACCTAAAAAAGACACCGGTGAAACATTTCTGTGAATGGACACCATCAACCAGAATCAGCCTTCAACTACATTACCTCATTTCCTCCCGTTTCCATTTTGTTATTAATTCATGAAAACTTTGCAATCAAGAGAAAATTCAGGAATAGTTTCGAGGCATAACGTTGCTCCTTTTTCCTGAATAAAAACGAAAGAAGAGAATGGATAATGCAACTTGAATTGCAGTTATGTAAGAGACGGTTAAGTTTTGAAAACATCTAATTCCATTTCACAAATGTTGTAAAATCCACGATCCTTTTTTTTAAAGAAAAACTAGCGAACTTATTGCTTACATGTATACGGAAAAAGCTTAGCACGGTAGAGGAAATTTTGGGTAATAATAATGCATTGTTTTTCATACCTATATTTACAAAAATAAAATGGAAGATGAAATTTGCACCCTCGCATTTGTGATACGTATTTTCAAAGTTTATCCACAATTATATTCTTTCTTTTCCGATCACTGATGTATCTATCCTCCTCCCTTATCGACATCTGGGCGTTCCTATGTATTTTTCAGAAATGTTTAAATCCTCAGCAAAGGGAAATTCCTCTTCAAATAGTCTAAATGCTATAATACTAGTACCTTGGAACTGTTGGGCCTCGAAGCTAGGCTGATTAACTTCGCCCAAGTATAATGGATGCTGATCTGAGTTTTTCTCGTGCAACTGCCTCACTCCACTCTTTATTGAAGTTAAATACTTTGATTATTAATTGTACATTAAAAAGGCGATTTTCAGCCAACGCGCGTTATACGGTTGGCTGCAATGGATTAATCAGAGCCAACTGGCAACGCACGTCTTCTGTCACCGCTTTGAGAGACGTTTATTAGATTTGAGCTGAAATCTGAGCAGAAGCGCCAGGATTCGGAATTGACGCTCCTAAAGTGCCAGATAATGTAGGAAATGCCCGATTTTTTTCTCGTGTATGAACATCCCAAAAGTCTGAGGAACATTGCCACAGTGGCGCAATGCCGATAGTTCCACGAAGATTGTTACATTTCAATTCGAATTCTCTTTACAATTTAAGCAGTGACGTGGAGCGATTTGCGATGTATCGATTAATCTGCCATTTAAGTCAACGGAAAAGGATCGATAGATAAGGTGTTCGCAGCGAAACACTCAGAAATCGATTCTTTTACCATGGCTTCAAATGGGAAAATACCGACAATCGCGTATCTCAATTTCAACGCGAGCCCTGTTTTCCATATAACTCCATGCTTTTCAGGGCTCATGTGGAAATCGCGATACGCCAGAGGAGCGACTGTTTCATTAAGAACATCGCGATTAAGTCCAGTTAGTTACGTTCTCCAGCGCTGCACACGCACTGTGTCGTTTATGACCTTGTTTTTTCGAATTTTATCAATTAACGCATTATTAAATTTATGTTTATATTCCCTTAACGATAGAGAAGAATTTGCGTCACTCCTCACCAACGACGCAAGCATATATAGCCCATGTCTGGCTCATATCTCGAGAGCACTCTCCTAGTGAAAAATTTCGTGAAAGTTTTTAATCTCAAGGTTCACTTCTTTCCTAGAAAATAAAGTGCACTTGGTCGAGGGCTTTATACAAAACGCAAACTAACGTCTTCTCAGTCTTAAATTTTCATACAAGAGTGATTTTTCAATAATAGGAATGGCCGTTTTGCCGGTGGTTATGAAAGACGTTACGCTAAACGATTAAAAATTTTGTTTGTAAATCGAGAGGAACGATACCTCTGAATTTATCCGCACAAATTATCACTATACACAAATTATGAGACCTCGAAGATCTTGAGATACTTGATCGATAACATGTCGCCAAATTATCAAGGGTTTTACGATGATACCCTCTGAAGTGGGTTATTTCTAGTTCTCACGAAAATTTCAACATGGAATCGCTACATACGACTTTCATTTGTTGCTTAAAATTGCTCAAGAAAAACGACTAGAATTAACAATTTAATTGACTTATTAAAGACGACGTGATGGCACTTATCGGATTTTGAATTTCTACACTGTAACGATGGAGACTTCCCTCCCCCCGTTTTTTTCAAGTGTCCTCGTTGAATTTAATTTTACAGGGATTAATTGTTTCGAAAATAAATGACTAATTAGTCAATGGAAAGTGGAAAATCTGGAGCATCTTGTTCTTTTTTGCGACCCATCGCGAATGGCTCACCATCGCTCTGATTCGTGAACAGGCTGAGACCGTGAAAAGCGCTCCTAGGAGTTAAGCCGGTCTGACTTAACGGCAGCTTAAGATCACAGAATAATGGAAGCATAATTACATAAAAGCACGATTCCAATGCCGTTGAATGAATCTAAATTATCGCGAGCAACGCCAGTTATTTGATTTCCTCAATCTGGGTCTCCTTCCTGTCGTGGGAGTTCGGACGCGGACACTAACAATGCATCCAGTTGACAATATCGCCTAGGTCCCTCGTGACAATAATTTCTCGTTCAATTACACAGGTATTTTTAAAATACAATTCATCTTTTCAAATTATCCTTGAATTCCGGTTGAGGAAAAAAAAATTACTATCCGTGTCTTTCTACTGCTAGGTTGCTACAGTGCTCAGTGGATCGAGTCAACCGGGGAGGTCGGACGTGAAATTGTTGACTAAAACTGCAAGTATCGAAGTTTCATTCGTCACATTTTAAAGTTTAAGGGGTGCATCTAGATGAAAATTACACGAGAAAACCAATGTCACCACTTTTGAAATCTCAGAGCTTTGAATGGATGGAGTTAAAAGCTTTTAAAGTTCTTAAATTTTGTCCGACCTCTCCCGTTGCCTCGATTCACTGTGCAGCGGTGACAAAATAGCTTTGCGATTCCGAGCTTTCTGCCAAAGCTGGGTAGACAAGCGCGGCTGTCTTCTTTTTATGAGTGTATTTTTATTTTTTTTTTTATTCTCCGAGGATATATGGACAATGTACGTACATCTGCTGGATAATATATTAGCATGCTACCGAAAATGAGCAAATCGAGCACAGAAACATGGATTACGAGGTCTGTTAGATTAGAAACCGGATGTTGGTCATAACTAGTCTACAATGCATCCAAATTACGTTTTCTTGAGCTTTTCTGATAGCTGAAAATATATTTAAGAACGCTACGTTCACAAATTTGAAAAATCCTAATTAGCTTCGTTGGTTTGTGGCTTGAAGTAAGGCAACCTCAAGGGTGTTTTGCGATTTTTATGTTTGACCGAACTTGTCTCTCTTTTTTCGGTCTTGCACAACATTTTTCAACCCACAAGGACGATTGGAGTTTCGTCTCCATATCGTAGCCGTACACTAAAGTATTGTCACCGAAAATTATCCTATCCAAAAATGTAGGATCATTGTTAGAACGTTCAAGCAGCTAAAGGTAATTTGACATTTGGTTGGATTTTCGTTCAACGGACAACAATCAAGGGGCAAGTGTACCTGAGTCTACATATTCTATCCAAATTGTATGTACAGAGCCTTCAGAAATATTTACTCTCTTCAACAAGCTCGAAACGACCATTTTCGAGCACTTTTGCCCGCATTTCTTCCACGTGGCAAACAGTCGCCGTTGAGGGTCGATTCCCATGCTCCTCATTTTTGACGAACTCCTGACCAGTTTTGAATCGTTTAACCCATTCAAAACAGTGGGAACATCTCATACAATGATCATGGTAAACTTTACTTAGCATATACCAAAAGTTTCGGTACAAGGTATACCGAGTTTAAAACAAAATTTAATGTTGAATCTTTGCTCTGTCAGTGATCGCATGCTAAAATCGCAAAACGCACCTGACTTACTCGTATTCAAGATGACACAGAATAAACACTGATCAAAATAAACAAAATCTGTGAACGTAGCATTCTTAAGTATAGTTCCAGCTATCAGGAAAGCTCAAAAAAACCTAATTTTGACGCAGTATGGGCTAGTTTTGACCAAAATCCGGTTTCTAATCTAACAGACCTCGTATACCGATCGATCCTCGATATAAACGGTCAATATCTCAACGTTGGCCCAAAACACGAAATTGCAATCCCTGAATTAATACATGCGTTCTAGGCTAAATGTTGAGGCTATGTTTGTTAGTTGGATGAAAACAGAAATACAACTCAAGTCAAACTGGCGCAACATTGCGTCAGAACTGATGAGAACGAAGGCTAAATTACACCCCATACCGTTGTGGTGATAAATCTAGATGGAATAAGAACTCAGAAGTTATGTTCCTTTTTTGAGAGGACTCGGATTTTTCATCTCATTTTTTCTGCTATCAAACATTTTTGTTTGACCATACCACTGAGTAACCAAAAGGGCCTCGTCTCCAAAGAGATCGCTGACCTTTTCAAGCAGTAATCATCCATTCGATAAACATTAGTGATGTTATTCAAAACTGATCTATTTACGAAGGCCAAGTCATGCCGACAATTCTTTAAGAACTTATCACCCAGCTGCTAACCGTCTGTGTCGTTATTCTCATGCATCACTTACTCTTTTACAACTCATATTAGTGTATCGTGTAATATACGTCATGCTACAACTTAAACCAACCGCCGTCCTGAGCAAGATGGCCTCATCGTTGTTTGTTTTCAGTCTTACAATACGATCAATGTATCATCCAAAAATGTCGTTACGTTGTTATACATATATCTACTGTTAGAGTAAACGTTGATGTGGAAAAATACATGAGGACGACCTCTGCCTGGAAATATTTCCCATTAATATATATATATATATTTTTTTTTTTTTTTTTTTTTTTTTTTTTTTTTTTTTTTTTTTTTTTATCTTTCTAATTGAGCTGTAAAAACGTTGAACCGCCGACTCTTTTTTCATTTTATCTTGGTTGGGAATGAATGTGTTTTTTACCTCCCCTTTTATCTCATTGTTTCAGGGAAAATTGATCATTATTTTCCAACCTTGCTCAAAACCGAAGACCCGGCAAAAATAATCGCAAATAACTCAGAAAGGTTCTCAATATCAAGTGTCTGAATAAAACATGCCGAGTCTCGTCAGGCAATGGTGCAATATTTGACGACTCCTGTCAAGCCATTTTTAGTGGGGAAGAATAATTTGAAAATTTCCCACAGAAAATGTAGGGGAGAGTGGGGCAAAGTGGAGTGGTTTTCGTAGAATGGCGGAAAATCATAGTAGAATGAGATTTTCTGCCCATATTTTTGATCAAACTTGATGCTGAGGATATAAAGTATCATACTTTCAAGAAATTTGGTAATTTTTTTTAAAAAAAAAAATCCTCGAAAAATCAAGGTGACAAAATATTGCTGATTCCCACTTTGCCCCACCATAGCGGGGCAAAGTGGAAAGCAACATGGGGCAAAGTGGAAGGTAAGGGGCAAAGTGGAATAAAGAGCTGAGGATGTTTCAGAAACGAGAGAATGTTTACCTAACCAGGTGAGTAAAAAAGTAGGTATGAAAAATAATGGAAAAAATTAGGTACTGCTTAAATAAGGAGAGAACAACGGTGAAAGGAACAATTGAGATTTTATTTAAATTTTTTTTTCTAAAATGGAAAATAATACTGAAAAATAAATATCGTACAATTTGCCAAATTTAAGTAGGAAAAATTTAACTACAAAGGGAATCTAATTCAACTCAGTCTCATAATCTTTTCAAAATTTGTACATTTATAAGACTTTGAAGTTTACAATTTAAAAAGTAGTAGGTAAACTAATTTTTTAAGCAAAAAAAAAGAAGAACAATGGCAGGAATCATATTCAAAAACATTGGAGAAAATAAATGCAACAAAAGGTGAGGTTCTAGAGAACCACATGTCAACACTATACACTATGAAAGAAAAAAAGTAACTTCGTTGAAAAAATATAGTCTTAGAACGATGGGTAACTTAAATTTAAAATGAACCCACAGCCACATGAAGAGAACGAAAATAATAATAATAAAAAAAACCTCTTACAATTAACTATTTGTTAGCACAGATATCACAAACATATTGTTGAGCAGTAGGATCAGCACATTTCTCATGGCACCATTTTTTGCAGACTTCACACTAAAGTACATGGATTTTCAAGCGGAAAAAGGCGGCATCCACTCAGTGAGAAAACGTAAGGTTTTGAGAGAGGGTAGCTGAATTCTGATTCGTTTTGTCGAGGTTGATCGATGATGCACAAGGAGCGTTTACTTCCGAGAGCGGAACCCTTGCTTTTCGCTGGTAATTGGCGTGTGTTTCAGCGAGTGAATGTTTTTAATTCTTTTTTGCCCTTTTAATGAGGCCATTGCATCTCCCGCCGCAGTCATTTTAACTGCCGTCAAATAACCTGGATGAAAAGGTAAAAGCGGGAGAAAATAACGAAGGGCCCGCGAAACAGCTTTGAACCTCTCTCAAAAACAAATTAAATTCATTTGAACACAAGGGTGTGCACTGTGCAGCCGTGGTTTTCCATTTTATTGATATGAGAATGAATTGTTCCCCTAGTTGATTTTCACTGAGCATAGTTTTTCCTAATTTTAATGGTCTTTAATTATTAAAAAAAATTTTAAGGAACGTCCGGATAAGAATTGAAAGTCGTTTAATATTATTGACAGCATCTTGTGATTTTTCCGCACCGTTGCATTTGCATTGAAAGTTTGTCGCATCAGATGGTTGATTGATCTGACTCAGCTTTGTTAATCTCTTCGACGCATATCCCCAATATCCATTCCATACATCCCAACATCCATTCCTTTGAAACTGTTCCATAGGAACAGTTTCAAAGTTGTTCATATTTTGCATCATTTCTGAAAATATATTTTATTTTTCACGAGCATTTTACAACGCGAAATAATCATTTTCAAATATAAAGGCAAAAGATAATGTCAGATTTTATTTTATAACCGGAATTTATGGGCTACATTCTGCAATTCGGAACTACAATTCCTGGCTCATTTGTAAAAATTCGTATGTGCATAGGGAAACTAATGGTGCGTACGTTATTTCGAAACTGAGCCAGAAATTATAGTTCCTAATTGCAAAATTCAGTCCATATGTGTTATGTATTTTTGCACTCTGCGTTCAACCGCCGTTTTTTATAATGCACACTTATCACGTTAAGCCAATACTTCCGCTTTCTCCTTTTTTTTACATTTTTACCCGCGTTCTTACATGCCACCATGTACGTTTTTGAACATATCACGCATCATTCCGTCTTTATTGAATTTCCTGCGAAATTGCAATTTTACCGAGAATTTCTTCATATTCAGTTAAGTCCTTTGTTCGACACTGACTCATTCTTCAGGTTTCCGTAAGATTCCTCTCTAGCAACTTTTGCAACCGTGCCTTCCTCCCGCTCGCACGACGACGGTGCATTTATTCCGTAATTTGAGGCTTGTTAGGCACTCAACACCATAGCACGCCCCTTCGGAGGCAGTGTGATCGAATTTTCCCTCTAACTACCCCTGCTTTAAGCTCTATTGTGCATTAATTTTAGCCCGGATAAAGCATCTGCGGGGAAAAGAGGTAATGGTCATTTAAGATTTGCCGATGAGCGGCATATCTATAAGCGGCATGATGATAAGTTTCTCAAACCTTCTCATAAGTTCACATTAAGCAAGGTACTGAGGACCTAATTCAAAGTCGCGGATTTTCAATCAGAACATCATATTATCCGTAAGCTTTTTTTTTTCGCAGTACGGCTGCCTTTAGCGATAGAGCACTGAACAGTGTTCTGCCTTTCCGGGCGCTATGCGTCTAAAAGTCGGGCCTTGGTGCCTAAAAATGGGGGGGGGGGGGGGGGTTTGGCCATCGTGATGTCTAATAAATATGAAAGATTGAACTCGCAATCGGGAAGCAGCGGTAACGATGAAGTGCTCTCTATACGCACCGTTCGCAGCATCACTATGACAAGTATGCAACAATTCAATTCGGCTCCGAAAAAATAGTAGATGGCTCCTAAAAATTGGGCTTTCCGGCCACGGTGGCTCCTAAAGTTTTAGGAGGAGGGAAATAAGAAAAAAAATACACTTTTATTTACAAAAATACAGAATTATAAAAAATAATAAAAAAAAAAAACAATTTCCCTTCAATTCGACGCCATGTTCCAAGGCTATCACATCGCCTCGTCGTCATCTTCGTCTGACGAATAGTCTGATACTGGTCATGGGTGGGCTAAAGTTCACCCATGAACGATTCTTAAGATGGCGGATTTAATTGTCTTTCCAAGAATAAATTATTGTATTAGTAAGTGAAAGAAATATGTACCTTAGCTGAGCTCCCTTTCTAACGAGAAACGACAAAACGGCAGCTAATATAATTCGGTCCTCTGATGAAAAGGTAGGATTTCTCCCCTGGCACTTTAAAACTTGTCTTACAAAGTGAAGAATATCCATCCAAGAATCCACAAATACAGAGAAAGATGCAAGTATACACTTCATATCACTGAACAGTTCTTCATCATCATAGATTTCGGCTGACATTATCAATTCTTTAAGGCAAATAATTACAGTTGAATCACTCATATTGGTTCACAAGTAATCACTTAAATAAAAACAATGAAAACTAGAAATTAAACTATATTTGGGACTGTTTAACAATAAATTCCTTCAGCAGAATAGGAAGGCCTATTACATAACCGAACTGAAGTCTGCGGTAGGTAGGTTTCAGGGCTGAAGTTTGCCATTCATTCATCTACCCTACTCATAGGGGCTCAGGGGAAAACCCACCTGTTACAGGAAATGCCGAAACAGTTTCATTTCGAGGCAATACATCTCGATATCGATTTTAGATTTGAATTTGGCGCCACCAAAAAAGGCGGGAAAACAACCAACATGTCAAAAACACTAATAAAAATCGATGTATCGTTTGACTCCCATTTTCATATGATGTTATGAATATAATGTGGACAGGAATAGAATATCCATGTAACTTCTTTATAATCTCCTATTTTTCGTAAATGATAATTATGATAAATTTCTTTCAAAATGTCAATAAGCCCCTTCCAGAAAATAAGAGAGATACATAATAAGATAACCTCGAATAAATATCGAAATTAACCCGGTACCAAAAAGGGCGGGAAACACCCATGATTCCTAACCTCTACAATTTTCCCTTAAACAAGACGTTCCTCCTTATTAATTAGTAATAACACATTATTTTAAAATGGCATTACAGAGTAAATGGCAAAATATAGATTGAAAAATAAAAATTACGACCCTAAAGAAAACGTCTTACTAAATTAGATATGGATTCCTTTCCTAGTAAGTATAAACAAAATGGCATGTTCAAATTTCCCACCCCACAAAAAACAAGAATCACCTGATGCAGAAAATACAAATATATAAATCATACAGCTGATTGATGAATTAATCCGTTGATCATCTTCAATAATTTTTTTGTTTATTCTTAAAATTCCACTTTGCATAACCTCAAAATTGTAGTAAACGTGTGAAAGTGTTCCTTGAAATCTGTTTTTTATTTTCAAAATTCTAGTTATTTCCATAGAAATCTGTTTTTTATTCTTAATTTCTAGTTTTTTCCTTAGAAATCTTAGTTGATCTTTTTTCCGGTATATTCTTCATTAGAACAAGGTAAGGAATTAAAAGGAATAGTCGGGCTAGTTGTAGTAGTAGGATAAGACCACGTGGATATAACGTGGATAATTACTGTTTCAATTGTCACTATTAAGCATGAATACAATTAAATAGATGGAATATATTGCAGTTTCGTCAAAAATACGAAGAAACGAGGATTACCTTAATCCCTGAAGATAAAAAAGGGAGTTTAGGTTATTCCTTGATAGGAAAGGGGAAGTAACAGAAAATACCTATTACTAGGAATGAAATTTTTACCTAATAGAGATAAGATTCATTCCTTCTTTATATTAAAGCCATGTAGTCACTTTCCATTTAGAGTGACAAGTTTCTCTTTAAGCATAATATATGAATAATGACGCTTCAAATTGGATGTGGCTTTTAGGATGTATCACGTATTGGTAAATGACTCTCCTATGTTAAGAAGAAAACAATTTGTAACGGAAACAGTTAAAATTTGTATTTCAATTTAATTACAACGTCATAGACAAAATGAGGGAAAGTTCCACAATAGCAACATCGATTTTAAGCGGTTCAAGGAAAAACCATCTTAACTAAAGAATCATTTAAACAGACGTAAGCAAAAAGGAACTAAGACATATTTCGGAAAAAATTACATATTAGTCTCTTAACTATACGACATCCCTAATATGTGTGGCGAAAGAATTTCAATGTTTTCATAGACGAGACTAATGAATTTATCTCGAAGTTCAACTTTTAGCTTGAGTCTTATGGGGAAACCAAAGTTTAAACATCTCTTCCTCCGTTGAATCGGCATATTAGTTGGTTCCTTTCTCAGGAGTTTGTTCCTTTCTTTTCTCTGATTAGTGTATAATCATAATCCCCATTCCAAAATAAATTAAATCATGGGGGGTTCATGGGTGTTCGTGGGTGGGCTAAGTAATCGTCATGGGTGGACTAGCATGGTCCTCAACATCAACATCTATTTCCATTATTTCTTCATCATCCGTTGTGTCATCGGCTGGGATGTGAACTTCCAGGACTGGTACCTTGGTACTGAAAGAGATGAAGGGCTTAGAAATTTCTGTTGATTGAAGATGCAGAAATAGTTTGAACGAATTCAGGATTGGGGCGCCTTCAATTCGGGTGATACTTTCAGCTTTGCCGGAGAGTTAGTTTAGTTGCGTGACCCAACTTGACCCAACCTGACCCTGTTTCAATCGGTTTCCAAGCTATGTAACCAACCAAATCCACTAAACTCGGACATTTTCAATTACTGCAAACACAAAATTTATTCCAACGTTCTGGAATAATTTTTTACAAGGAAACTCATTAATTGTATTTCTCGCAGTTCTCCGTGAATTTTTGTCACTTTGTAGGTTTAGTAATTAAATGATATATCTCTGCTCCTGTCCGCTCGATTTTCGTGTTGGTCGGTACTGGGCGTTTTTTCTGACGGGAATCTCAAATTTTTAGTCTAACATCTAAAATTCATAAATCACAGATGGCGGACCGTCCTAAAATAATATATGTCGGTTTTTGTGAAGTACGTATGTAAGGGTATTTTTTGGCGGGAAGTTCGAATTTTTAGTCAAATTTTCAAAATTCAAACCACTATTGGACTTACTGCCAATCAGAAAAATTTTGCCAAAAAGCATACCTTTTTGCGGTAATAAGATTATTTTTTCCAAGAAAAATTCCACTGAAAAAACGGGTAGTGACTAGTGAGTGAGCATGGTATCTCAAGGTTATGAAAAGAAAAGAAGAAAGAAACTGCAAGGCGGTCCAACAAATGTGAACTGGCAATGTGTAAAAAGAAAAAATTATCTAAAGAAAACTGAGACGTATAAAGAGTAATAACAAGAATATCAAAGGTGCTTTAAGGCACTCGATCTCCGAAGCCCTAATCCGGCTAATAACTTGAAAGTATACTAAGGAAGGAGTCGAAGTACACTTTTCTGCAGAGAGTTAAAGCTTCCGATTGAATCGATTTGAGTCGTCGAATGACCTCAATCGATACGCGTCTATCTCAGCGATGACATATATCGATCCAATCGATTTCATCGAGGAGCAGCTGCGCGGAAGTTACGACTCATTTCTGGTCTCCGGTTCGCGTCGCACAGTGGATCGAGTCAATTAGAGAGGTCGGCCCTGAAATTCATGACTAAAACTGCAAACTTTTATGTTGATTTCGTCACATTTTAAATTTAGAGGGGTGCTTTTGGCAGAAAATTTTACGAGGAAACCAATGGAGCCCATTTTTAGGAGCGCAAAGCTCTATATAAACCGAGTTATAAGCGTTTAAAGCTCACAAATTTTGTCCGGCCTCTCCCATTGACTCGCTCCACCGTGCGTCGCCGAGAAAATGATTAAAGTAAACTACCGGCCGAACGCAAACGTCGTCGATACTCAACGAAGCTCGTCGCGACAAATTGGGTGCCGACAAAGCCAGATTTCTCGTCGGAATTTTTTCTTCCTGCAATTTCTCGGTGAGAAAAACGACGAATTTGCTTCGCTATCTACTAAGTATGTGGGTGCAGTGGGTCGATCGGGGTACTTACGAAAGTTTTACTGCAATTTTATCGAGACAACGCGTATCTTCGAACTGTAGTGTGATGCTGGAGCAGTAAAATCAACACGTTAATTGAAACTGCATCTCCGGAGCCGTAGAGGGCACCAAGCGCCGCACAGTGGATTGAGTCAATTAGAGAGGTCGGACATGAAATTTTTGACTGAAATTACAAATTGTAATGTTCATTTCGTCACATTTTAAATTTCATGGGGTACTTCTGGAAGAAAATTTCGCGAGGAAACCAATGGAACCACTTTTAGAACCTCAAAGTTTCGTCCAAACGGAGTTGTGAGCTTTTCAAGTTTCTTAATTTTGTCCGACCTCTCCTACTGACTCGATCCACCGTGCGCCGGTGGCAGGTCCCAATGGCGAATCCCTCGTTTATCGCATTCCAGTCCCGGATTCTTTGAATTTGAACCCTTTACATTGCAAAATAAACGGGGTCCTTTTTGTTCCAGGATCTATTCACGGTATCACTATTTTTTCATTTTTTCACTTTAAATACCCCTGAGGGCAGTGAAGATTTTTGAAAATTGGCAGCATTCTTGGTAAGGCCAATTACCTCACCTACAATCGATATTTTTAATGATCGATGTTTTATACCTCGATGCCTGAGGGGGTTATCCTATGTTTGCCAAGTGAAAAGGATGTACAACTCACCCCTCTTGACAACATTCATTCAGTTTTGCCACATTGGTATCGGCGTTTCCGCGTATCTCTCCGTCCTAACCGAGTCGGTAGAGAGGTTGTAAATATGATCCACTTTCTGTAGGGGTTGTGGAATCGAGGACGTACATGCCCCCTTGCCCGTTTGGCCTTCTAGGGGTTGTGAAATCGTGGACGTAGATGTCCCCTTGCCCGTTTGGCCTTCTAGGGGTCGTGGAATGGAAGACGTAGATGTCCCCTCGCCCGGCAATACAGAGGGAGGGTTGGCCCCTACGTCCAACTCTTCCACTCTCTTGAATGAAGTTATACACGGACATAGGGTGCCCGAAATGGACTGTCCCAATGCAGTGTGGGTTGTCCACCCCAAGGGAGATTCCTTTCCTTCCCCCCCAATTAAAGGTGATGCCCCCAAATTGTAGTGTAACACACTCACTGTATGATGGCCCTTTTGGTTTTGGAGGGAAACGGGCGTGGAAGGAAACTCACTAGCTCCGCCTCGCGAGATGTATCGCGGAACATTTACTAAATTTTGAAAAATCAAAGAATAAGGAACTAACTATCAACTATGTTTAGTACTTAACTTTGTTAAGCTCATTAAATAAACTTTAAATTGTTGAAATGGGAAGAACTGACTAAAATTTTTATATTTTTCAGCACTCTCAATGACATGATGATTATTCATGGACTGAGTTTAGCCGGAAAGAGCCTACTTTTAATTATTATTTTACAAGCATCAAATTCTTAATTGGTTTCCCTGTAAAAATAGGACCATACTTTTACATAAATTTCTATGTGATTTGTTTCTTTTTAGGGAACTTGGCGTATGAAAAGGTTTATCAAATCAGAGCATGCATTAATAAATAGAGCAACTGGGGATGATAATTATGGAGTATTACGTATTTCAGGCAGATTCTCTATTTCGTGGTTTTACTCATGAATTTGGGATTTTGGTGTTCTTTTTTTTCGGGTTGTCTTCTTAGAGGCTTGGTTGGAGGAGGCAGAGGCAAGCTGTACTTCTTAATTATTGGGCATTACAGTTATTGATTTCGGTTTTCTCTTTTGTTGGATTGCTTTCTTAGGGGCTGGGATGGAGGAGGCAGAGTGAACTTAGTTCTTCATTGATATTGGGTTCTTCGAGGATGACCCTGGGGCTATCTAAGTTTATAAAACTGTTAAGAAAAATTTTCTGAAATCAAGGGAAACTTTTTCACCTCCCTCCCTACAAACCAAGGCAAGAAAAAATGTAAAAGACAGAAAAAAAGAAACAGCTAGTATAGTAGGTAAAGGATACGAGGAACACTGAAGTGCGTCTGAATGAAGGGTTGGCCATTGTCAACTGGAAAATGAGAGCAATTTGAGGAACCTATACAAATTGTACATGATAAAGCTCTTCTGCCCAGTTCCTCATATTTATTCCTGCGCCAGGTCAGTTGGCGCAAAGCCATAGTGGCGAGAACAGTGGCAAGTGTTGTTGGAACGACGCTTCAACTTTTTCTATGTCCTCTTGAGGAATGATGTAAGTTAGTATATTGACACTTGAGGTTGCCTCAACAAACAGGTTTTGACACACGGTGAGGCGAGGCTTATGGGACTATCTCCTTCTTTTTTTCTTTTTTTTTAATATTGATTCAATGTAAACTACTGAAACAGCATTGTATACAATTCCTTTAAGATTATTAAATTAAATACACAAAATACAACAGAGTAGTATCTTATTTACATACTAATAATGGATTATTAAATTAAATACACAAAATACAACAGAGTAGTATCTTATTTACATACTAATAATGCTTATCTCCTTCTGGGCAACTATTCTAACCCCTAAGCACCCATCGTGTATAACCAGTTGAATGAAGGCGTCTCTACCGCGCCGCGCGTCGCATCGCCCAATTTGTGGCCCGCGGCGCCTCTCACGCGTGATACCTTTAACGAGGAGCCTTTTCACCCACTTTAATTGCGTTTCGTCGTGCCGCTGACCGAGAAACTGCTCCGCTGGAAAACGCCGAGCCGAGTTTTCCGGTGTCTTGACGGGTCATCGATCAAAACAGAGCTCCATCACGGTGCACAAATTGTCGCGTCATTTATTTTGTACCGCGTCAACCGTGCGCTCCATCTTCGGGGAGGGCGCTGAAAAACTTCGCGACGTCACACTCCGCCATGAATAATATCCGCAAGTTTTTCACCGTGAAAAGTTGGTTCGAATTTCTGTGAATAAGTTGGATCGCGCCCGCGCCCCCACCCGGAAGGCCCGAACTGCTCGAGCCTCGATGTGGTCAGGTTATGCGGTAAAATGAGGATATTTAACGTAGGTTTAAGAGGGGGAAAATGCTGATTTCTCAGCACAATCTGGCGGATATGTCGAGTCTGGACACTCGTAATGACCGAGAGAGCAGTGTAACATGGCACAGGGATGATCAGGAAGGACCTGAAGATGGGAAATTTTCCCCAAGTGCCCATCGTCCATAAGAAAAACAGATAACTATAGGAGATCAGGGAAAAGGTAACATTTTCACCAACAAAACAAAATAAAAAATTATCAAATATGATTCCTGATAGGTAAAACTTACTATTTTTTTTAATAAGCATCCTTTTTACGGCACACCGTAAACCTTGTTGCTTAATCTTTAAGAGACGAATTCGCAAGCGATGATTTAAAAAAAAATAAAAAATAAGTCATTTTAGGATACCGCGTGAACATTTTAAGTTCTGAAAAACCTTTTTTAAATGTAAGGATATCATTTTTTTATGTTTGACAATTCAGATTTTATCAACATATTTTCGAAATACCGGTTTTTCTTAAAAATTAAAATGTAAAAAGAATTCTCTAATCATTTACACGCATTGAAAAAATGTGTGCGAATATTAAAATTTTGTGGTGCTTAAAGTGGTTTTTCATATTATCAGAAATAACTTCAAACCTTCGATTTTCTTTTGATGACTTTTAAACTTTTCAAACATGCTTTAAAAATCACTTTAGTCTCATCGCAGCTGTTTTCAACCCGGTTTCTACTTGGTAAGAAGTGAACTCGTTTTTCAGTAAAATCGTTGGGGATAAGTCTCTTCGCGGGACGAAGCATCCTCCTAACCGTGTCCCATGTGAGTTGGAATAATTTCATCCCTCACCCTGAGGTTTTTCTTTTATCTCGTTTTCGACTTACTCCATTTCTCGCTAATTCCAGTGCGTCACTTTGATGTTCTTGTAGCTGCGGTATCTTTGTTCCGTTCCGTTCTAAGTTTTATGCATTCCTGACTTTTTACGACAGTTGATGCCACAGTTTGTGAGATTTTCCTATGTGCAGCTCTTTGTAATGGGTGGGATATTTTTCTATAGAGTAAAAAATACGTGAGAAAAATCTATCATTCGTATAAAATAATGTCGTAACGTTCACGACTTGTCTAAGGTTGTTGTTATATTTTCTATTTTTCACTAATCTATGGTTTCCATTTCCATTTTTTTTTTCTGAGCTCCCTACAGATCTCAACCTCCTGAGAAAGATTTCACTGTTGGCGGGGTAAGTTGGTTTGGCGAGGTTTCACGGGTTTCCCCTATCACAAGAGGGGTTATTTTGTCCGTTCTCGTGGAATTGGCAACAACTAAAACCGTTAATCTATCTTTCTTTAATTTTGAACCCTTACACTCTTCACTCTTGTGTACGAGACTGCGGTTGGGCAAAATATTGTAAAATAATCCGAATTCGTCGGCGTTGTAGACATTTTCTGCCTCGTACTCTTCGAGAATCATGCGGTAGCACTTCATTTTTCCAGAAATTGACATCTTCCATAGGAGCATCTCTGACTCTCGCCGTAAATTTTTCTTAACTTCAGACCGTGTCTCCTTTTGAACCTGTCGCACCATCCGTTTGATGCACTAAAATGTTCGATCCCCAGACGAATGGCGATCTCTCAAGCTTTTTCCCTCAAAACCGGCCCATCGATCGGTATACACTCTGGCTCTGAGCCTGCTGAATCCACACTATCAACACTCGTTCCAAATTTGCATGTTTGGGCTTCTTCTCTTTTCTCGCCTTAGGAAGAAGTTTCTGGGCCATGCTTAGCCACTTCTATATTTTGGATAAAATGTCATTTAAAGTTGTGTACGGCACTTTAAATTTCAGAGCAATACCTTTTTTCGGACAGGTATGAGCAGCGAAAAATATAAGTTTGCTCGGACAATGCCTCGCAAAGAAACGTCTTGATTTTAGCACATGCATGGGTTCAGATTCTACGTCGAATCAGAGATTTTTCCTCAGTGCAAGGATCCATGAAAATAATGAATTATGAAATAGAAAAAACTGAAATTTCAGTTGGCAGGCGATAAAGTCCTCTGTGGAAGATCGGATGAAATGTCTCCTGGTAGTTTTCGGTGCGTTTACCGTTTCTTTGCAGCGCATGTCGAGGGCGATGGTGGCTTTGAGATGGCCATCTCCATTCCACGGCCAAAAGAGTCGTGCGATAAATATTCATTCCATCGCGACTAACCCACTTAGCACGCCATTCCGCCGCTCGGATATCGGGCACCTGATCCAGATCGAACACGACAAACAAAACATGACATGTAAATTAACTTTATAATCTCTAAGTGGTGGGCGGTTCAACCGCTCGGCTTTTCCACGCCTTGGAATCGTTTATTGATTTTTTAGCCCGTTATTGGATCTTTACGTGTAAACCACACGGTTACTCTAGTGGCTCTATACCCCGGACTTCCACTGACGGTTTGTGCTCTCCTCTTTCCTCCCAATATCTCGCTTGTTCTGCCTTACTAAGGAAAACGCCTTATGAACATTCGATAGTTGCCAAATTTCTCCGAATTAAACATGCATTTTTGAGGAAAGTTTGCATATTTTTCCTTGAAATTTTCAGATATGTTAGATCAAATGGTGAACAAAATGGGCTGAAAAAATTGAGGAAAAGTATTTACAATTTTCTCAGTCAATTCGTTTTTTTCTGGCTGCAAATATGGCAACGCCTGAAGACTCATACTGCGTTCTTCATTAGCACGGTAGTGTTCACGCTGAGGCGTGTTTGCTTGGCCTCGATTTATGCCCGCACGCTGCTTTCGAACGCCGCAAATTCAATTCAGTTATATCAAGTGGATTTCGGGTAGCCAGAGCTGTACTAGTTATTGAGTTGTATAGCTTTCATGGAAACTGGTTTATCGGTTAAATAAGTCGGAGTTTTTCGGCCATCGCTATCGTAAGGACTTTAGCAGAAAAATTAATGCGTAATTAAGATTTGTAGTGATATTGATATGTCATTGTAGTGATCAGGGGTAAAACTGTTCATGATAAAAGATTATCACCACTGTTTCCTCTGCAGTTCCCATACATCACACGATAATTATGTATTATTTCTTCTGCTGACTTCTGACGATTGAAATGACGGAAAGCCTCGCTTTATTTAACCGATGAACCAGTTTTTATTATTGAATTTTGGCCATTTGGCCAGAAAGCCATCGCGGTTACTTTAAGAATCTTCCGAGGTTTATCTTTAATGGGTCTTACTTCAATGTCGTGGGTCAGAATCCGTTATATAATGAAGGAAATACGGATGACAGCGAAAACCCATGTAGATACCATTGCAGAAATAGTACGTGGACTTTATGAGCAGAGCACACACTTTTGAAAAAATTGTAACTGTTTTATTAATCAAGATTAAGTATATAACTATAACTCACTTACTGTTAGCACACAATGCGAATAATATTTGTGCATTGATACCACATTTAAGCGAAGTTGAAAGTGGACATTAAGTTTGAGATGTAGTCAACGTGCCTCTCATGTCAGAAAACTGAAAATCTCGAGCTTGGTAGCAGAAAATTCAGGAGGCTGCGCTGCACTGCTGATAGACCCAATTAGACCCGAAACGCTTCTTCAGTTGTCTTCCTGAATGGTCGTAACTTGTTGTTGACCAAACAGTGAATCTCTTCGAGGGTAAATTTTTTGCTTGAATGAACTTCTTCCTTCTGTATTGAGATTTTAGTTTTCTGAAATGAAACGCACGCTGGCAACATCTCCAACTTACTGTTCGTACGATTCGTGCGTCTACCGCGATCAATTTGTGAAAGATGAAAATACTGATGGAGAAAAAAAGAATAAGATTAAACCATTAGTGGGCCACTAATTTAAATTTATAGACAAAGAAAACGAAATAGATATGAGAGGATCCTATTCGTGGAATAAGCGGGTGGTTGCAATGGGCAAAAGAGTAGGTAACAGACTAAGTAACGGCAGTTCACGAGAGACCCTTTAGTTAATCCATCAAGGTGGAGAAATGGTGCTGGGTCCACACCATTTCGCGGGGAAATCAAAGCCAAGGAGTTCCAAAAATTAAAATTAGAGTTGTAATTAATTTTTTGAGCTCTAATGCGCACCAGTACAAAACTGAGGGGGGAGAGCGTTCAGCTCAGGCAGTTTGCATAGGAATATTAAGTTGGAGTCACGTCGAGAGATCTATACCGGTTTTGGGCCTTTTTAGACCTCATCAGTAGATCACACTCGGCAGTGAACCCAACTTAACATGCCACCTTGTTACATACAGTTTCGGGCCACTTCTTAGTGTTTTTTTCCTTCAGTTAATCCATCATTTACCCCCTTAGTCCATAAGAACCATCCAAATTGACCAATAGGATCGCTGTATATCCTTTTTGTCTTATTTGTCTATCGCTTTGTCTATCAATTTCAACTATCAGCCCGGAGGATAGGTAGATAGTATCCTAGGAGTTTTGAACAATTTTTTTCTATTTTCGCTGAGAGTCCGGCTTTTATTTGCATGCAAGTTCAAGCGATTTCCCTTCCGAGCATTTCTTGGCAGACGAGAGCGGCTCCAAACCGGGGAAAAGAGCAGTCATGTCCAGCGAAGTCAGAGCCTCTCGACGTTATTTCGCCCGGTTTTTTCCGGTCTCTAGAAGTTCGTCGACCCCCGCCCCCTATCACTCGAAGCCCCCTCTTCACTCTCCACGAACGTTCTATGCGGTCTTATCGCCCCTCTCTTAACTACCTTTTTCCATTTGAAACAATTTCCTCCCCCGCCTTTTGGCGCACTGCCTATTTTTCACCTCGGGCGCAATTTGTTGCTGCCATACCTGCGGCGCCACGTGGTGAGAAATTCCGGAACTCTACGTGGCGGTCCCGCGGTAAATTCCGACGAACGCGGTCGGAGATGGCAGCGCCAACTTTGTCTCAATTTGTAACGTGCGTAAATGGAGTATGTGCTCGTCTCTGTTGCCCTGCCGCGCAGTGGCGTGGCGTGAATTACGATGTATCGATTGTTCTGCCATTTAAACCTATGGTAAAGAATCGATTATTAAGGTGTTCGCTGCGAACACCCTGTTTATCGATCCTTTTCCATAGGTTTAAATGGCATAACAATCGATTTATCGCAATTCACGCCACGCCACTGCTGCCGCGAAACCGCTCTCGAATCCCTCGCGGTTATTGTCTGTGACCGGGGAATCTTCCGCGCGCAACAGCACCTATGTTGTGCGTCTATCTTATCAGCACGAGACAGTGAACCTGTTCCTTCCAAGCGGAACGCTTCCCACTTTTCAGTGGGTTTAATTAAAAAATATTTTGACCCAGTCTGTCGGATCTTCCGTTATTTATGTATTCTCTGAATATTTTGGCCGTGTCAGGGGCTACCGTAAGGGAAAGGCAGAGATAATCTGGAAAAACATGGATTTTGAAAGGCCACTAATTAGAAGTGCTGGAAACTTGCGGATTTCTCTCTCAAGATGCGGAAATAAGAGATGAAGCCTTATATTGACCCTTAAAACACGCTCCTTCAGTCTGGCACTGTAACGGTGGATCATCCTGTATAAGTTGTTCCGGAATAAAGCTATACACGCGATGGTCTTTTTGGCATATATGATCTCCGTCTCATTCGCCGGACGCGATTCAGTTTGAAAATACCGGCCGACCGCTGCTCTCTTTTCGTACATGGGTTGTAAAGATTAGAAATAAATAAATAAATGATTAAAAAAGTAAATAAAACATAAAGTGAGATTTGCAACGTCGCAATCGAGGTTGCGCATTTCTCAACCTCCGTCATCGGCTTGCTGTTCGTGCACATTGCATCAGGAGAGAATCTTGAGCAGTGGCGCGCCTTCAATTCAATGCGACACCTCTCGCATTGCCGCAGAGTTAGTTTAGTTGCGTGACCTAACTTAACCTAACCCGAGTCTTCAGTGGTTGTCACACGCCTGCCTTTGCGACGGATCTAACTCGGACGTTGCATCATTTATAAAGTTGATCTATTCCGAAAGTAAACAAACATTTAAACACCTAAAATACATTGATGTATTACTGATTTTCTTTTAAAAGTAAATGTGAAAATCTTACGTTTTAAAGCGTATTTCGTCCCAATATTATCGGGAACTTAGTTGAGGATCCCGGATTGAAGCTTGGATCACTCGTCATAAGCATACAATTGTATGCTATTAGTGGTTCAGCGTAGCCATGTAGCGCCCACAGCGGATGTGATTATTATCGCGTTTTTCTCCTCACCCGCCCTCATCCGTTGCAGATGTAATAAATTATCGATCAATACGTCAGGTGTCCATCCATGTTGCCTCTAAATTCTACCAGGTCTGCTGTTTCATCGGGTTCACCTCACACCCGAAAGTGTACTCTTGACAATCGCGTTTTATATATATCGATAACCGCAAAAATCATGAAAATCGGCGCGGGAGAATTCAAGAACGAACTGTAACAAAAATGAACTTCACCGGTAAAAAAACATTGGATCTAGAGTCCAGACTCTTGAAAACATTGACAAGAAAAAGGACTCTTGATTCAATCAGATTTGGACGGAGTTAAACAGAAAGGAACCAAGCCACATCGGGATCGAACCGAGAAAAAGAGATTTAAAGTTTAGCTCCTGCATAAGCCTCAATGTAAAAGTTAAACTGAAAGTTCAATTTCTGCAAAATTTGCTCCAACACAAATTTTGAATTTTTGGCGATAGCTAGTAGAGCAGTGGTTGAGTTCAAAACCACTCATAACTCAATTTTTTCCAAAATGTGGGTTGGTTCCTTTCTGCTTAACTCAGTCCATTTAAGCTTAAATCAAAAGGAAACCCGCTCAAACTAAGAGGCTTGGTTCTTGATTTAAGCTAGATTCTGATTGAATCAAGAGTACTTTTTCTTGTCGATGTTTTTAAGAGTCCGGACTCTAGATTCATGTGTTTTCTTCCAGTGTTTCATTATGTTTAAATTGGAGAATTCAAAAGATCATCGCGTATCATTTGAAATAAAAACCTGAATTGTATTTCCAAAATCTGAATGAAACGGGTTGATTTAAGAACCATCCAAATATCGATAGCATTCAAAAATCGTGGAAATCGCCCCATTAGAACACTAGAACAAACTGCGACTAATAATTACAATTTAGGGGGTCTGAGAGCTCATTAATGAAGTTGGGTGGAGTAGGGGGATGAAGTTGTTATTCGTATCTTAGTAATATAAATTGAGAGACCAAAATACAGAAGTTAGTAGATACTATTGACGGTAAAACTACAAAAATGCGTATCTGGGTTGCGGTGTTTTAAAGTCTCAGCTGCTGTTTCAATTTTTACGAGGAGACCGAACCAACATCATTGTTTGTAATTTTTACAGAATATTATTTTATAAGAGACGAGTAATCACTGAAATTTTCAAAAAATGATGCTCCGTAGGTTTCGACGGAAAACTGAGTATGGCTGGAAGTCTGCAACGCTGCAAACCGAGGTACGCGTTTCTGCAGTGTCACCATCGATAGCAATACTAATTGAATCAGTGAGAACGAAAACACACCAACTCGAAAAAATGAAAATAATCAAGACCCACGCAAAACTGCACAGTACTTGAAGAAGTTGGCTCAAGAAAAAGATTTTTGGTTCCGAAAGACAAGTACTTAAGGACGATTCAAAGGTTCAAGTTGGAATAGATGCGTCAACTTCAATGACTTTGATGAAAACTGACTCTCTTTAATGAAAATGGAGCATTTTTGAGTTACCGAGTTGGTGTGTTTTCGTTCCCACTGATTCAATTAGCAGTACAGAAGGAAATGTAGAATAATATATATATTAATCATCAGCAATAGAGAAGGAGAGGTAGAATAATATATTCCTAGAGATTGAGGGCCCAACCGTGCACTACAATGACGGCCCTCCTTGCAGGTCAGGCTGCGAAGCCGGAACGGTAGCCTATATTATTGGAACGATCTCACTGAGCTCGCATTGAGTCGTTGAGATATCATGAACTCTATCTTCAAACCCAGAGTGGTTTGGCTAAGAAAGAAAGATCTTAAGTTGTCGTGTCTCTGTATTTCCAACCACTTATTTTAATTCAAAGAAAACGCTGATATGCGCCGTAACTGAATATCAATATTATTTTTTACGATGCGAGAACCCAGGATCTTGAAATCGCGGTTCGCAGAACGAGTAAGAGTCTCGTTCTCCGCTCTTATCTCCGGGTTTTATCCGTCAGACATGAGCTTTTTCCGACCCGTCGTGTCTTGTCTTCATTCACTCCGTCCTTTTTCTACTCTCTCCTTCGTCTTGCCCCATATTTCTTTGGGAAGCTGTTTATTTCCTTGCAAAAATCGCACTGTAATTTGAGCGTTGTCAAGTCTGTGAGTCGTATCCTTCCACGACCACTTTGTTCATTCACCGCAAGCATTTATTATGACGTGAAATTTTTCGAGTGACATCTAGCTCAACAGAGAAGTTTGTGGTTACATCACTCGTTTCACGGCGTATTTTGAAGGGGCATTTGGGAAAAGAGCACATGTTCACCCGGTGTTGCTTTGAAGTTGTGCACCTTCGCCGCACTTTTAAACTCGCTGAATTTTGCCCAAAATATTCAGGAAGATCACCTCTTGAAATTGAAAGTAGAGGACAATCCTCATGAAGATGAATGTTCCTGATTGACAAAAGAACGTATGGGCAGCTTCAACCTTAGCAATGTTTACTGCATGCCTTCTTTTCCCGAATGTTTCTTCGTTTAGGTTTTTTGTAACTCTGAAAAGCCGACAGCGATTGAATCCATTAAGCGCTCTTAACGCTATAACGGCTTATTGTCAATAGCTAAAATTATAATCACCATACAAATTTACTGAAGATGCAAGATTATTTTCTTTAAACTAATTCGGTAGTTTTTCCCCTCTACTTTTTCATGTCAGCACTAGCCCATCGGTTGAAGCTCGCGAATGATAACTCAGATGGCAGTAAAGCTTTCGTACATTTTACTGCATTCAATGTCGTTCATAGCAACCCTAGTTAACAGTTGCGCGCTATCTTTCCTGAAACATTGTGCAAAAATGTAACCAATAGCATTACTGCCAAATTTGTAAACACCTCAAAGTGAAACGCATGCATATAGCCTAAAAGTGCAAAATGACAGTGTTGAGACCCATCTCAGAAGTTCTAACACCTAAATGAAGAAACCTTTGTCGTTCTCAAGTCGCAAAATATAAGTGTGAGAGTTGTTACCCACATTTCAGAAGGATTTCGTTGTTATACATTTGAGCAATCCTAAGTGTATGTCGTTCGAACAGAATTAGTTCAAATGTAATCCGGCAGAGAGTGCTGTTCGAATCGACATTCAACAGCAAATCAGAAGGAATAATGTGTGGGTTGCTTTGCTGTACGCGTTAAAGATCTCAACAGAAAGAACGTCTCGTTATAGCAGGATAAAGAAAATCCATCAAATTATGGGTACCTTATAGTTTTTTTTTTATATTTAGAGGACCGGCAATGTCGTAATACATTTGAATGTCGCATTTTTTTTGAAATTGAAGCGAAATCAACGCGATTAGGCGTTTTGTTGATTTTGGCTGTTTGAATAGGGGATGAACATACCTTTGTTTCAGTTACCTTGATGCCAAGTGTACCTGGTCGCCTTTATCTCCCGTAGTCAACAGCCCCATTCCATCAAAGATAAAAACACTGATAGGAAAATTTGATCATATGAACTGTAAATTAGATGTTCTACATCAGCCGTCTTACTCGGCTCATGTAACCGGACTCTTAGTTGTAAAAACCTGTCCTCGGCACATTCAACCGAACGCTTTAAGTAAAATAAACCAAACCAAACTATGAAGAACGCTCGGTTCCCAGCACCGAAAGTCCGGTTACATGATCGGAATACGACCGAAATGAGACACCGTAAACTTACAGTTCATACCGCCGGACTCTATTCCTCAATGTCGTTAACCGCACTGAGAAAAAATTATGATTATAATTACCATATTAGTAGTGTTCAATATGAACTCTCAATTAGTAGTGGCCATAACCAATAATAGTGATATTTTTACTAGAGCAATCGTAATTTTACAAGTGTGCGGAAGTAAAAGTACCATTTAATGGTAAAAATATCTTAATTAATGGTTATGGCAACGACTAATTAAGAGTTCATATTGAACACCACTAATATAGTAATTATAACCATACTTTTTTCTCAATGCGGCAGCGCGGCAAACGTCATCACTGTCTCGACCGCAGAATGGATACAAAGATTATTTTGATGAATCGCTCATGTGTGGCGTCTACTGGCGGGAAAGCGGGGGACTGGGGATGGAGATGGTAAGCGGGGGTACAGCACGCATCACGAAAATGTAGGTCAGCGTCCCTCCTTTATAATTTGATGAACCTCGAATGGTCAAACATCACTCACGGCTCTGCGCGCCATGATTGAAGAGGTCGCCTTTGCCCTCCTTTCTTGCGTGCAACCCTCAAGATGCACTATTGCATAGGGAAGGTCATTTTGGTGCCAGGAGCCATCATGAAACGCTGAATGTGATGTAAGGGCGGCAGCCTCCAAGTTTGTGAGATATACATATTATGGGATCAAAAAGCCACTTTTGAAGAAACTAAGATAATAGCACCACCAAATATTGCTTTTGAAGTCGGGTCCTTGTATGAATACGAATCGGCAACAATTGAATTTCGGAGCTCAGAGAGAATCGACCCCCGAAAGTTTGGATAATTCTCAAATAGTGGAGCTAGATTGGGTGGGTTCTTCCTGGGAGGAGACAAAAGGGACGCCGAAAAATGTTGGACTGGACGACTGGATTTTTGGTTGGTCTCACGTTGAACCCAAGAGGAGGAGAAGAAAGGTTGCTCCTTCTCATCTCAATGCATCACATAGTTAAGTCTAGAACTTGACAGCTTTTGTGGATAATTTTTGTTGTATGACTAAAAAGAACAACTCACCAAAGTTCATTCAACGCAATTTTACCGCATGTTTCGCTCAGCCTTCGGTGATTTTGTGTCTCTTACGTTGCGTCTCTAACGTTGTGTCTCTTGCGTGTTTTTATCGTCTTTTTCTTTTCAGGTGTATGCAGCATTTTTTCGATGTTCATAACTGTAATTTTTCAAATTTTTTCAGCTGAATATATAGTACAATCCTTAACTTAGCGTTTTTCAGACCTTTTGAGTACCTGATTCTCCTAACAATCTTCGCAAATTGTGTTGCGCTGGCCGTCTACACGCCTTATCCAAATAGTGACTCGAACAGGACGAACGCCTGTTTGGTAAGTGTTTGCTTAGATTTTCTTTCAACCGATACCATCCTTTACACTTGTATACATTCTCCTGTATATGGCTGCGACTCCTAGTAGTAACAATTCAAATTACAGACGTTTCCAAGAAAAAGTTGCACAATCTTCGCGACGTTCACATGCATGGGTATAAGGCGCCAAGTCGGAAAGGCCCTCATATGCCCTTGCTCTGACTGTGAGTCCAAAATTCATGCTCTCATTTGGATTTGAAATTGTTTTTGAAAAAAGAAAATTCGAATGAGGAATAATAATCGTGGGATAAAAAAAAGGTCCTTCCTGGAGACTCGAAGCAATGCGGTCAGCTCCGTGAATGGATCACTAATTCCAAGCGAACGCGGCTGAAACTGACACCAAGCCCGAGTACACAGCAAAAAAAAGCTGCGGTGGAAGTGGATTGTCGGGATGGAGAACAAAAAAAAAGCTCTGTAGATGTTTTAAGCGGCAAGCACCGATGCATAACACGAGACAAGGTTCGAGCCCGCGTCAATCATGCAAATGTGACCATCTCCATTGCCAAGTTTTTTGTTTAATCGCATTAGTCTTTCAAGGAATCGTCATCACAGCCGAATTTTCACAAAATATTTCAAAAAAGGTACATATTCATCAGTTTCATTTCATGTTTTCAACGCGTCTCTTCCCACTTCACAGGTGCAATTACGAAATAGGTTACAGGAGGCTTGAAGCTCTGCAGGCCTCTCTGTGTGGCTTATTCAAACTATCAACTAATCATTCAAACTTGAAAGTCTCATTTTCGTTCAGATTCGATCGATTGCCTACTCAGTATATCGCGCAATACAAAACAGTAGACAGTTAGGCCACCAAAGGAATACATCTGAAGTAAACTGCATGGTCTGTCTTTAAAATTGTTCAGTGCGTCAAAAGAAAGCCCAATAGCATCACTTCAGCCGAAAACCACGTATAGAAATGCGATAAGGAACTTACTGATCGAACAAAGCTTAATCAGGGCTCCTAATGCGACAACAATGGGAAATGTGACAGTGAAAATTTTGAAATGTGAGCTAGGTGCCCTTCCTCTGTTGCAAACTTTTTTCTTGAAATGTTCGTATTTCGAATAGATTTCTTTTTGAGTATCCTGCAAAATATTCACAGTTCGACATCACTGCGCTGTTTGTGAGCAGCCGGGGTGATTTATAGGAGGAGAGCATTGAGAGTACCGCCAAGTCTGATGCATTCTAGTTTAATCCTTGCACCTTCTCTCCTCGCAGCCTCCATTCTCTCCGCGCTCTCTCTTTTAATTTTTCGCCCGAGTGCGAACTAAAGGCACATCGCACCCTTTGCCCTTTTTTATGAATTTTTTCACACGTCTTAACGGTCCACTGATCTCGCGCTGGTATTGGCAGCGTTCGCGTTTTTGAAGTGCGGGATCGCTGTCGGAATACTCCACCCGCCTTGACTTTCTTTGATAACTATTCTGCCATGCTAAGGAAGAACGTCGTATGAGTCTTCGGGCGTTGCCGAATTTCCTTCGATAAAAACAGAACTTAGTGGGAAAGTCGTCATTATTTTTCCTCGAAATTCTCAGACAATTTCGTATGCAATTTAATCTAAAATATCTGAAAATTTCGAGGGAACCTATGCTTAAATTGCGTCCAAAAGGCACAATTTATCGAGGGAAATTTGGCAACTCTCGAATTTTCATACGGCGTTCCTCCTTAGCACTGCAGTATTGGCCGTAATTTTCTCTGGCATTTGTTCTCTGAGGATTGTCCTCAAGGGTAGGGTGTCCCACTTTGAGGGTCACCTCCGAATTTTGATGATGGTACCCTCTAAATCGTTGACCCCACTCATAAAAATAAGATTGCACCAAAGAAAAAAATTCTAAAAAAATTTTTAAGGGTTGCGCACGGCCAAAAACTACCCCCCGGAATAGGGCAAAATGCAGAATTTTGCCCATTTTGACGATTTTTTTAAACAACATTGTAATTGAGCTAGGGTTCTGAAAATTTCACAGTAAGAGCATATGTTAGGGTACTTTAAAGAAAAATTTTTGTTCATGTCATCATGCGTTCCCAATTTTTGCTAAAAATCTTCAAAATCGGCTAAAAACGCGATAATTTCAAGATTTTGTATTTTTGTCTCATGACGATTTTTTCAGCTGACAAAGTTAAATTAATCATGAAACGTACCATTAATTGTATCTTTATACTCATTTTGACCAAAATTCATACTTTACTTTATTAACCCCTCCCCCTCCCCCTTCTTTATAACCGTAAATTCAGCGTTTCCTAAGTTGCGATAGGTGCATGTGATTTTTTTCTTTTTTCCATTAAAGATGATACTTTTATTCATATTCTTACATTTTAAATGTCGACGTAATGTTTCATTAAAGTGGTACTAACTTATATACAATGAGAGAGCATGATGTGAACTTGTTTTAAAAAAAAAAATAATAATAACTTGTATTTTTGAAAAAAAAAAAATAATTTTACTAAAATAAATGGGAATGGACTCAAGCGCCAAACAATTAGAAACAGCATCATTCCTTTCTTCTAAAATACTTTCACAGAAGCTCCGTAGAAAAAGAAGAAACACCGACCCAATATTACTTCAAAACACGAGGTGAATCTTCCAAAAAAAAGTGGCAAGGTGCTTAAACAGTAGAGGAAATGCATGATTACTTCCTCTTTGAATACTTAACAACTGACGCTTCAGCGATAGTAACAGGACAGTTCATCCCTCTGTTTTCGAAACTGGGGCTATTTTTCGGCGTCAATTTGATCCAGCAGAAAGTAATTTGAAAGGACTTCAAAAAGTTTGCTTATTCAGTTTAAGATGTTCAATCTTTGCTGGTAAAAACCTCAGCTTTCAATTATTATTGCCCTTAAAGATGCGATTTGTATTTGAAAGCTGAGGTTTTTACCAGCAAAGATTGAACATCTTAAACTGAATAAGCAAACTTTTTGAAGTCCTTTCAAATTACTTTCTGCTGGATCAAATTGACGCCGAAAAATAGCCCCAGTTTCGAAAACAGAGGGATGAACTGTCCTGTTACTATCGCTGAAGCGTCAGTTGTTAAGTATTCAAAGAGGAAGTAATCATGCATTTCCTCTACTGTTTAAGCACCTTGCCACTTTTTTTTGGAAGATTCACCTCGTGTTTTGAAGTAATATTGGGTCGGTGTTTCTTCTTTTTCTACGGAGCTTCTGTGAAAGTATTTTAGAAGAAAGGAATGATGCTGTTTCTAATTGTTTGGCGCTTGAGTCCATTCCCATTTATTTTAGTAAAATTATTTTTTTTTTTTCAAAAATACAAGTTATTATTATTTTTTTTTTTAAAACAAGTTCACATCATGCTCTCTCATTGTATATAAGTTAGTACCACTTTAATGAAACATTACGTCGACATTTAAAATGTAAGAATATGAATAAAAGTATCATCTTTAATGGAAAAAAGAAAAAAATCACATGCACCTATCGCAACTTAGGAAACGCTGAATTTACGGTTATAAAGAAGGGGGAGGGGGAGGGGTTAATAAAGTAAAGTATGAATTTTGGTCAAAATGAGTATAAAGATACAATTAATGGTACGTTTCATGATTAATTTAACTTTGTCAGCTGAAAAAATCGTCATGAGACAAAAATACAAAATCTTGAAATTATCGCGTTTTTAGCCGATTTTGAAGATTTTTAGCAAAAATTGGGAACGCATGATGACATGAACAAAAATTTTTCTTTAAAGTACCCTAACATATGCTCTTACTGTGAAATTTTCAGAACCCTAGCTCAATTACAATGTTGTTTAAAAAAATCGTCAAAATGGGCAAAATTCTGCATTTTGCCCTATTCCGGGGGGTAGTTTTTGGCCGTGCGCAACCCTTAAAAATTTTTTTAGAATTTTTTTCTTTGGTGCAATCTTATTTTTATGAGTGGGGTCAACGATTTAGAGGGTACCATCATCAAAATTCGGAGGTGACCCTTAAAGTGGGACACCCTACTCAAGGGCCTCGATTCGAATGAAGTCTGAGGAACCTCTGTGGGTTTCTATAGTTTAATTTATTAAAATTTATTTAAAATTTATTAAAATTCCAAGCATTTCAATTGCACGGGCATTTGTACAACATACTGTATCTGTGATTCATGTCAAGATACAGGACTCAATAACGTAGAGCATGTGGCATATGATGCCTTAATGAAATTTTCAGGAACTTTACGTGAAATTGCGAACAAAATTACATTAAAAATTGGAAGAAAACATTCATATGTTTACCAAGAAATTCGTATTTTATCAAAGGATTTTTGGCAACGCCTGGAGGTTCATACGGCGTTTTTCCTTAGCACGGCAGAATAGGCAACGGTGGAGATTGGTGAGTTCGCAAAAGCCATTTGTTCGAGGTGCCAAATCAATAGGAGCCGTTCGACGCCGACCGACCCGACAGTGTCACCGGGCAATCAGTCCTCCGCAATCCTGCGACTCAATTACATTTCCTCCCCCTCTCCTTTCGATGCTCTCCTTTAATATTCTCACAGTTACTCTCTTTCCTGCCGGCCACTTTTTCGTTTGTCTAGGGTAATTATTTTATCGGAAGATGTCCGGAGGAGTGCTAGCTCGGTCATTCGTTGGTCGGTCGGAAACCGCAAAAACGCGAATGTCAGTTTGCAACGCTGTAAATTCTCTGTTATGTTTCATTTTCTATACTCCACGTTACTTCTTGAAAACGTCCCTACTACTTCTCATCTTTGTGGAGAATGTACTCATGAAATCGGACCAAAATCGAAAATTCTTCCGACAATGCCGGAATCACAAGCTGAATTTGGCAGCTGACTCTGGAAGTCCACAGTCATCGCTTAGCGGCTGAAATTTCGCAAATTCCAGTTACTTTCATCCAGATTTGTATCAAATCTATTCAGATAGTTCAGAAAAATCAGACGATATCCGATAGTCGCTGAGGATCGTTGCTCTTGCGTGACACGCGCAAAATTCAGGCATCGGAGCGATGACGTCCACATTCAAGCTACATTCAGCTCCCTCATTTAGCGTGTGATTCCGGCATAAAAAGAAAACGCCGATTTAATTCTCAGCCGTTGTTACATTTCCTGCGATAAAATATTATGTTACCGGGAAAAGTTGCCAATCTTCCTCTTCCAATTTTTTAGACAGTTTGGTGCGCAAGTTAATCGAAAGTGTCTGTCAGGGTGTCTAAAAGCACGGAAATAGTAATTATTTGTTAAGGGCGGTCCGGAAGCACTGGAAAAGTGCGGAAATTCCGCAAGAGGTCCAGAATTTTTGTCATTTTTGTCGCAATTTGAGCGAGAAATTCAAATTTCTGAAATTTCTTGAATTTCGTCAAATGAAGGTACTGAAAAAGTACCGAATTTTTTCTGTTGAAGAGGTACTGAATTTCTTAGGAATTTACTAAAAAAGCACCGTACAAGTTCTGACTTATGGCCAGCCTGTTTTAGTAGACACCCTGGTCTGCAGATTTCAAGAAAAAATATGCATACCTCTCCTCAAAATTACATGTTTTATCCGGGAAATTTAGAAACTTCCGTATGTTCTTACGGCGTTTTTCCCCAGCATGGCAGAATGCCCCTTAGCCGTATCCGCTCAACCCACTGTGATAGTATTTGCCACGTTATCCAGGGTGTTGAATGACAATGGAAATCGGATCGGAGTGGGCCGCCTGCCTTAGGAATTAAGACGTAGCCATCACTCACGAGTTAAAATGACAGGATAATATTAGGCTCCAGAATTGATGGGAATGCAATAAATATCGACGCGGTTAAGGGCAGATGGGGTGGACGGTCAAGAGTTCGGGGTGGAGAGAACCAGGGAATAGGGATGGAGAGCTCATTCGTTTGTGTAACAGGTGGATTTCATTTTGGAATAAGGAACCACTATCTCTGGCTCTTCTGTAAAAACGCCTTTCTGCATAGGGAAACTGATGGCACATATGTTGTTTCTATAATTAGCCAGAAATAGTGGACCCTATTGTAAAATATGGTCCAAGTGTGACTGGAGCATTGGGGTAAGCATGGAAACTTGCCATTTTTTCTCGCACCCTTTCCCTTTTTTATTTTTTGGAAGATTTGTGTACCGTGGCACAGTGGAACGAGTCATTAGAGAGGTCGGACATAAATGTTTGACTAAAACTGCAAATTTTTATGTTCATTTCGTCGCATTTTAAATTTCATGGGGTGCTGTCAGAAGAAAATTTCACGAGGAAGCCACTTGAATCACTTTTAAGACCTCAAAGTTTTGTATAAACGGCGTTACGAGCGTTTTAAGCTTCCAAATTTTGTCAGACTCCTATTGACTCGATCCACTGTGCGGCATTAAAGCTGCCTTTTCTTATTTTTCCAGTATGTACAGCTAAAAATGTCTGTCCATGGTTACTTTGAGCTCTATTTCCCGTATTAACACAAAATTTCGGTTACTTTTCCTACTTCTTCCTATAATTCTTTTACATTCTGCATCAAATGTAAGGAAGCATTTGGATCATCTAAATTGGATTTTTTATCAGGCTTACAAAACTGTATCAAAGTTCGTCCGCGGGCAGAACATCGGGGAGCGGGGAGTGTCGAGGCAAATGTTCCGTAGAAGTGTCGTCAGATAAGTTGGCATTATCCGTTTACATTCCATTTGCAGGCGACTGCGATGCAATCGTCCAATAGCGATCGAGAATTGACTATGTTCGCGATTGGGCTGCGGTCAATCCTCGATCGCTATTGGGCGATTGCATCGCGGTCGCTTGCAAACGCAACGTAAACAAATGCCAACTTATCCGACAACACCTCCAATCATTTTGGATGTGTCCGGACTAGCGTCACGATTGCGTTTTAAGTGGTGGGTTGGCTCCAAAAATCGGGGAAATCCCATTACGTAATGGGTTAGTTGCGCTGGTTGGAGAATCGTGTTTTGATGCTTGTCTCTTGTAGATTAGCTAAAAAAATAAGATCCGTCCCAACAGCAACTTTTTACGTGGAATATTAACTGAGATATCGCGTTTTCAAAAATTTGGTTAATGACATCATCCACCGTGCGGTAGTGACACCCTTGGTTTCTTCCATCTTGCTTCCATTAGTCAGGGAGACACACATTCGCACTGGGTACTCGACGTGAAAAAGCAAGATAGAAGAAACCAAGGACGTAGATGGCGCCATTAAACGAATTTTTCCAAGCGTGACACCGAGGTTAATATTGACGTAGAAAGTTGCCGTTTAGACGGATCTTATTATTTTTTGCCAATCTACAAGAATCAAGCATCAACACACGATTCTGTGATCAGTGGAACTGACCCATTTAAGGACTGCCGTGCCAAGGAAGAACGCCGCATGAACTTTCGAGAGTTGCCAAATTTCCTTCGATAAAATGTTCATTTTTTGAGGAAAGTCATGAACATTTTCCGTTGAAATTTTCAAGACTTTTCTATGGAATTTTTAGAAAAATTATCTGAAAAATCGGAAGAAAAACACTCATAAGTTCACCCGGAAATCCGTGCTTTATCCAAGGAAATCTGACAAGGCCTGAAGGCTCATACGGTGTTTTTCCTTACCACGGCAGCTTAGTACCCGTACTACGAGGCTTTTTCAATCGTGCAATTCACCACCTCAAAACTCCACTGATGCGGAAAGCGCGAATCCTCGAGCCAGTCGAAATTTTCCGCCGCCAACCCTACCGGGGGGGGGGGGGGTGGCGGCGAGGGTAGCTTGGGCAAGTGAGTCACAAGTCGTGGAAATAACGAGGACATCCTTTCTCTGCGAGCTTGGTTTCCCATAATTTACCCACTCGTTATCTGCGGCTGCGGCGGCGGTGACGGCGGCGGGGCCACCGGCAATCAATACTCGACGTTATAATTTCGACCCGCACTCTTACTTTGTCCTCCGGCTCGCCTCCCCGTCCCCGCTCCCGTCCGCGCAACGCCTCCACTCGCATCCCAGAGAACGGGTCAAATTCGAAAAAGCGCAGATGCTCAGAAGCGTATATGGGTCAAATTCGAAGAAAGCGTTCAGAAGCGTAAATGGGAATGGGTCAAAATCGAAAAAGCGCTGATGTTCAGAAGCGTAAATGGGAATGGGTCAAATTCGAAAAAGCGCGGATGTTCAGAAGCGTGAATAATAATGGGTCAAATTCGCATAAGCGCAAATGTTCAGAAGCGTAAATGAGAGTGGGTCAAATTCGGAAAAGCGCTGATGTTCAGAAGTGTAGATGGGAATGGGTCAAATTCGGAAAAGCGCAAATGTTCGGAAGCGTGAAAAGGAATGGGTCAAATTCGCAAAAGCGCAAATGTTCAGAAGCGTAAATGAGAGTGGATCAAATTCGAAAAAGCGCGAACGTTAAAAAAACAACGGGAGTCCCTGTTGGACTGATAGAACTCTAATTGAGTTGTAAAAATAACAGTGGTGCGGCGTGAATGATCGATCATCGATATCTCGCCATTTGAAACTATGGTAAAGAATCGATTACTAGGGTGTTCGCTGCGAACACCCTGATAATCGATCTTTTTTCATAGGTTTGAGTGGCATATCTATGGATATATCTCAAAGCACGCCACGTCACTGATTAAAATAAGTATTTTAATTTTTCGTTGTTAACCTGTATCGACGGTGTTGGTCCGCAATCATATATCTTGTTTGCGGTGTCTGAAAACCTCCACCTCTGTGTTATTTTTTTACATGAGAGCAAATTGACATCATTCCTTGAAGTTTTTGCAGAATTTTCTTCGCACAGAGAAGAAAAATCACGGCAGTTTCAAAGGATTGCCGCCGAGTACTTTTCCGTTTAAATTACAAATTATGACAGGAAGTCTGCGACGTCGCAAACCGAGTTGTGTGATTGCCGACTTACACCGTCGTCATGCATGTTTCCTTGAACAACTAAATTTATCGGCCCTTTTTACTACACGGGTAACAAAAACCTCTTGGACCAATGCCGCGGTGCGTTGACTTAAAAGTGCCGTTTCTTGTCGCCGGATTTTAGAGTCTTGAACTCTTGTTTCAAGCGGATTTTGCATTGATTCAATTTAAAATCCGCTTGAAACAAGAGTCCAGACTCTATAATCCGGCGACAAGAAACTGCACTCTTGAACCAAGAGGTTTTTTTTGTCAGCGTATATTTGCAGGATGAGTGAAGCTTGCTTCACTAGTTATTATTGGACTAAACAATATATTGGTAGTTTAATCTCCAAAATAGTTATTATTGAAAGCATAAGCTTCCACTTTAAATCGCATCGCCATCAGCCGGACATCATGCTCGTACTTAGTGCAAACGGCGGTGGATAAACGCGTAAGCTTACGAATCAATTAGATCGCACAGCTCACGCCCAATTAAGGACACACTCGCAAATCCAAGCCCCATTCAAATTCACATTTGCCTTAAGTTCTTGACTTCGGAACTCGAGAAGGGCTCCCTTGGTTTGAATCGAAGATATTTAGGTCAAATCTCCATTGAAAGAGATACCGCGACCGCGAGAGCCTCAATACTTACGGTCTTTTTAGAACGAACAATTTTGTACATATATATCCGATCGGTAAAATTTTTAAAAATCAATATTTTTACTGACTGGATCATGGCAAGTTTTTGAAGTATATTGGATTGAAGTCTAATTTGATGTCACAGGTTCATCTCTAAAGTGAGCTTCCTTATTTTATACTTTGCGAACGCAAAGAGATGAATCGAATGATGAAAAAGTTGAATACCATGCATACTCTCAGCTTAAAAAAAGCCCTATCTTTTGAAAATTGAGTGTAAGGAGTTTACCAGAATTCTCAATTTTACCAGAACTACCCACCGTGCTACGTCACCGCGTGTCCATCTTCTGGCGCCCTTGCAAATTGCACCAAACTTATTACACAGACTGATTTAGTGTTTAGGTCATTATTTCGACATTCGACCAGTCGATTTGCAATGACCGCAATATTCAACGGAAATATGCAATACTTCCAACTAAAAAATTGGAAAATAACCTTACATCCGAATTCTGTGTAAAGATGATCATGGAAATTCATTATAATTTTGTTATCATCAAATCATAAATCATAATTAATACAGCTTGTTTATTTTTTTAATTCTTCCATAAAAATTATTCGTTTGCCAATTATAATCCTAGCTTAAGCACACTTAAACTATGCGGTCAAAACTGCAACAGCGGCAAAGGAAAAGTGATAAGACCATCGTGGAGGCTACTTCAATGTTAATCTTCCGTCGCATTGCTAAGCGCAACGATACAACTATTCGCACTCTACGGAATGCGTGAGGTATCACGCCAAAACTGAACACGTTTTCGAGACTGCCGACTTTCCAAATCGGGATTTTTGTGTCGCGCGCATAAATAGGGTGTCTACTAAAGCTGGCTGGCAAATATTAAGTACTTTTTCAGTATGACGTATCCAATACAACGCATGAATTCCAGTTTCAAGAACCGCTTAGATGTATTTTACCACCCATTGCGTAGGTAGGACAAAATTTTGTGTTTTTTTTTTTGTTATGAGAAAAGAAGATAAACAGTCCATTCCATGCCCAAATTGGCATTATCATCTGTTAAGATGAGGGTTCGCTTTAGTTTAGCAATGGTTTTCTTCGACCAGAGTCATAGTGTCCCTCCCATTACCTGCAGACCTTAGTTCATGAGATCCAACTTCTCAATCACGTAGAGTGAGATATCACTACACTGTCCCAGTTTTGCCAGCTGTGGCATCAAGTGAATTGGACGTATTTCTGCCCAACGGAAGTATGTGCACTGTTAAAAAAAATTAGCTCAGAGCACGACCTATATAAGGAAGTCGCTCGGAAGTCACTCATCGCTCAGGGCCAATTTCCACGGAGTTGAAAATCTCCGACGTAAGTACGGAAATGCTGAGCTAAAGTAACTCAGGCATAAGGACGGGCTGCGTCGCTGGCGACTGCCCTCCCCTTACCCCTGGCATCCGTCTCATACCCCGATCCGTTCCCCCCTCTCCTCCCCTCCCTCCTCCCCTCCCTCTCCTCCCCTCCCTCTCCTCCCCTCCCTCTCCTCCCCTCCCTCTCCTCCCCTCCCTCTCCTCCCCTCCCTCTCCTCCCCTCCCTCTCCTCCCCTCCTTCTCCTCCCTCCTTCTCCTCCTCCCTCTCCTCCCTCCCTCTTCTGCCTTTCCCTTCCACCTGTAACTGCAATGTATGTTCTTTTTTTTTTTTGAAAAGATGTGAAGTTGTACTGCAAATCAAATCATGTTTGAGGAACTTTCGGGCCAATATCCCACAAATTCGGAGCCAAAGTGTTTTTTGAGTTGCAAACACGCTACGGAAAATCAATATTTGTCATAGCTGAACAGCTGTCTCCAGTAATTTCGAAAACGCTTTTAGACAAAGAAAAGTTTTGTAGATATTAAGTATTTTGTGAACATAAATTCAGTGTAAGCTTAAAAAACAAATATACACGATAACAGAATTCTAACTTTACTGGACGCCACGCCATACCCGTATAATCAGGCTTTGATGCCCAAAAGTATCATACGAGCTAAAAAGAATAAATGACAATTTCGTAGAATTATACTGCAAAATTTTATTCAATACACCTGAGGTTTTTCGGCATACAGTGCCATCTCCAGACGCATAACGAACCTTCACCAAGGAAACTACAGATACTTGACAAGGAAGTACAACTAAAAGCAAATAATACATTAATGGGAGCAACATGATGGTTTTAAATAGGGAATAATCTAAATAAACTACCATGCACATGCAAATCAACAAGCGATAAGGAATGAAGCGATAAAAGAGAAAGAGATACAATTTTGCAGTATAATGGTACGAAATATGTATTTTTCCTCTTAAACCTAGTTTCATAAAACTGCTGCCCTTACCGGCGTTTTCAAAATTCCTGGAGGTAGGCTATTCTACTAGGACGAATTTTTATTTTCCGTCGTGTTAGGAACTCAGCGAACACTTTGGTATGGGATCCATGGGGTATTATCCTGGAAAGCCTTCAAACAATATTTAATTTGCTGTACACCTTCACGAGTCGCAACTAATCACTGTTCACGCAAAAGCCACTGGCTGGAGACTGACGCCGTCGCAGTCGTGAATTCCAGAATGAGATTGTAACGGCCAATGCGCGTTGATGATGCGCAGAAAATTATAGCTCTGTTTCTTCTTAAGTATCAAAAATCTGAGTGGAAAGTATCTGTCCCGAGCATATAGCTGTCTTTCCTGGAGCTATCCTGCCTGGAGCATCGAGTGACAAAATTTTGCGGTGAGTTAGATAGCTCGCTCTGGCATGGGAAGCTCCTTGTAGCATGCTACAAGGAGCTTCCCATGCCAGAGCGAGCTATCTAACTCACCGCAAAATTTTGTCACTCGATGCTCCAGGCAGGATAGCTCCACAATATTTCACTCAGGCCACTCAGGCCAGAATAATTTTTAACAGTGTGCATTAATACATGAGCCCTGAGACCCATAAGAATATATGCATAATAGGGCTCACGTCACACTGCACATATTTCCGTTTGGCAGAAATACGTCCAATTCATTCTCTTGACACAAACACGCCATTGAAAGTCAGCTTTCCACTAAGTATAGCCACCTCAACCGACGTCCGATCTCAGCAAAGTGTCGCAACCCCATCGAATAATGAATGGATCAACTGAATTTTGAACTGCGAATCTGAATTTGACTAGTTTCCATTTTATTTTATGAGCATTGTATAGAACCTAAGATTTCTGCAAGTGAAAACACTCATCTGCCTTCCTGCTCATGAACTTATACCTCCGGCGGAAAAACGTACGATTTCAAGGATTAGTTTAGACGATAATGAACCTGAGAGCTGAAAGAATCTCCCTCTGAACATAACTCAGACCAGCGGGCCGATTATTGAAATTGATAGACAAAGCAATAGACAAAGAAGACAAAAAGGGTGTGGAGGGATCCTATTGGTGGAAGCGGGTGGTCGCAATGGACAAAGGACGTAGTTAAGAGACTAACTAACGGAAACCCACGAGAGACCCGATAGTTAGTCCATCATTTACGCCGTCAGTCTATATGAACCACTCATTTCAACCATTAGAATCGCTATATACTCCTTATGTCTTCTTTGTCTACAGCTTTGTCTGTAAATTTCAATAATTGGCCCGCTGGGACTCTCTCTGCAGTCTGTGGAGCGTCGCCCCAAGAAGAGGCTCTCTCGGCCAGTGGGTTGGAGGCTGCCAAGGGTGGAATGTGGAAAGAAAATAGTGGATAAAGAAAAAGGAAATTAACATGGTCCCATAAAATTCGAGTTTTACCCCGACATTAGTATCATCCATTACGTTGAGATAAAGTGCGCTCTCAAAGGTTCGGAAACATCGAGAAAAAAATCGTTGCGTATTAAAGAGCTGTTAAAAGTCTAGAATACAATGAAAGGTGGCGCAACAGCTTGCGAAAAGGAATAAAAGGATGTTGGGGTGGGGAGGGGAGCGGCGCGGGGTCGATGCTTAAAAAGCGAGCGCTCGGCCGGTAAAGGCGAAACTTCCGATTTTAATCTAGGCCTCGCGTTGACATCCAGATCCGACGTGAATACGATTCATTTAGTGTTCACCTGTTGCTCCTGCCCTTGTCGCTTTTCACAATGGACGATCGAATAGCGCCGCAACAGCCTGTTCCCCGGCTCAAATCCTCGTTCCAACCGCTCCAGTTTATCGCCGCGCTCAGGAAAAACACAGTACGAACGTTCGGATATTGCAAAATTTCCCAAGATCAAATACGATTTGTATCAAAAACTTTCAAATATTTTTCTGTAATTTTTTCGAGAATTTTGTTCACTCCAGCGCATCTGAAAAAGTACGGTAATACGCAGCGGCGTGGCGTGCTTTGCGCTGTATCGATCGATCTGCCATTTAAACGTATGGAAAAGGATCGATCGACAGGGTGTTTGCAGCGAACGCTTTAATAATCGATTCTTTACCATAACTTAAAATGGGGGAATATCGATAATGGATCATTCACGCCTCACGACTGGTAATAATTCCCATTTTTTTCATCCAAGATAATATCTGACCGGATTTGCGAAAAAAGAACTTTACCTCCAGGAGAAGACTTCCTGGAAAAACCTCTAGGGAAAAATTCCGAAACCAGCGATTTTGAATTCTCAACAAAAAATGCACTCTAGAAGCCTTTTGGATTAAGTATAAGTTTTCTCTTCACAGAGAGCGCTACCTGCTCTTTTTCTCTGTGCATGTCAGAATTCTTAATCTAAAACTTAAGAATTTTAGTTTCTTCAAGACATCATTTCCTCTTCAATATTTGAGCTTTCAGGGTCAAACTTACGCTAAAAATTGTCTTATTTTACGCAGTACTAATAACTCAAATTTGAGTGTTCATAAAGTAAGGTCCCTTTTCATAGATCCGGTCGCATATTTTTCTTTGAATTTTTCTGTGAATAATTTTGTTCGCTCTCCAGTCCAGCGCATCTGAATATTTTCATTGTACATATGTAATGTTTTTCTCAAAAATAAATATTTCATCGCAAGAAATTGGCAACAATGAAACGTTGAAACGTTGTTCTGACCTGAGTACCCCCCCTAGGGAGAGTATTTGCATGTCTGTGCCACTCTCTGATTCGTTCATCAGTTGTAGATTTTTAATGGGGCTCTTGAGGACCGGTGTAATCGATCCCGATCAAGAGGAATGAATGATACTCTCAGAAAAGGGTAATTTTTTTCCAAGAGAAACAAGCTACCTGCTGTACAGCGTGAATTTCGACAACTTTCGAATTTCGTCACTTAAAGGTACCGAAAAAGCACTGGATTTTTCTGCGTATGAGGTACTGAAATTTTTGAAAAGGCACTGAAAAAGTACTATACTTAATATTTGCCAGCCAGCTTTAGTAGACACCCTATTTATGCGACACAAAAATCCCGATAAGGAAAGTCGGCAGTTTCGAAAACGCCTTCAATTGTGGCGTAATACCTCACGCATTCCGTAGAGTGCGAATAGTTGTATCGTTGCGCCTTAGCAATGCGACGAAAGATTAACATTGAAGTAGCCTCCACGATGGTCTTATCACTTTTTCTTTGCCGCTGTTGCAGTTTTGACCGCATATTCTAAGTTGGCTCAAGCCAGGATTGTATTTAGCACATGAATAATTTTTATGGAAGAATTAATAACATAAATAAGCGGAAAGAAATATAACTAAATAAACGGAACTCAAATCAACATTAAAATACAAAAAGTCCAGTAAAAAAATGTGTATACAAAACGAAATAGAACGAAAACACATCCGGGCATAATTACACGCTCATTATTAACTGAAACGAAAGCTGTAAACAAAAAATTATAACAAGGAAACGTGCGCATATAACTGTTTCTTTAGCTCGTAAGGTCAGTCAGTCCACTTATTTCATGCTCAGAATTTTATGCGACACGAGAATTCCGATGTGGAAAGTTGGTTTTGAAAACGCCTTCAATTTTGGCGTGATACCTCACGCATTCCAGAGAGTATGAATAGTATGAATTAAGAGTATGAATTTGATCATTGAGTTATGAGAGTATGAATTGTATCTTTGCGCCTTAGCAACGCGATGGAAGATTATTATTAAAGTAGCCTCCTCGCTGGCCTTGTCGGTTCTCTTTGCCGCTACTGCAGTTTTAACCACATAGTTTAAGTGCGCTCAAGCTAGCATTGTAAATAGCAAATGGATGATTTTCAAAGAAGAATTGAAAATATACTCGCGGTAAGAAATATAACTAAGAATAACAGGAACTCAAATCGACAATCTACTTAAGGGTACCGAAAAAGTAGTGAATTTTTTTTTTGCGTATGAGGTACTGAATTGTTTGGGAAGGTAGTGAAAAAGTACTGTAAAAGGACCTAATTTTAGCCAGCCAGTTTTAGTAGACACCCTGCTCTCGGTGTATGAATAAGATTCTTATTAAGACTACCAGAATCACATCAGCAGCCTGGTTGTTGAAACTTTAACTGGCTATGTCGGCAAGATAAGACAAAACATGGCCCTATATGCGCCTTGTAATATATCGATTTTCGGTTCTCGTCCTGCTGACATAAATTTCAACAATCAGGCTGCTGGACCATGTGAATTTCGGTTACCTCAAAAGGCCGCCCTATGGGTACTTGAGATTTCCGTATGAGAAGAGCGAGAAAGACATTGTTCTTCGCATAATCACCTCTCCAAAATGTCTAAGAAAGTTATATTTTTAACCGATGACACTCCCCAGCAGGCTGATTGTTGAAATTGGTAGAAATAGCGATAGACAAAGAAGAATTAAGAAACGGATATGGAGGGATCCTATTGGTGGAAGTGGGTGGTTGCAATGCAGTGGCGTGGCGTGAATTGCGATATATCGATTGTTATGTCATTTAAACCTATGAAAGAAGATCGATTATCAGGGTGTTCGCAGCGAACACCTTAGTAATCGATTCTTTACCATAGTTTCAAATGGCGAGATATCCATAGTCGATTATGCACGCCACGCCACTGTTGCAATGGACAAATGACGTAGGTAATAGGCTAACTAACGGCAACCCACGAGAGACACGATAGTTGGTCCATCATTTACCCCCTTAGTCTATAAGAACCGCCCATTTCAATCAATAGGATCGCCCTATACTCCTTATGTCTTCTTTGCCTATAGCTTTGTATATAAATTTCAATAATCGGCCCGCTGGAGTCTTGCATTTTAATGAATTGAGTTATATAAGTTTGATTGCGCCTGTATCCGAAAGCAAACGGCTTGATGAAGGCACCAAGTTGGTCGTAATACATTCACCTCAGGTCTCGTCATTGGATTCAACCTGTTGCGTTCAAGTCGGCGTTCCTGTCCCTGTTGCTTGCAATTTCGTTACGTTTTCTTGCTACGTATCCGGCTTAGCGCCCGGCCTAGTACGCGCCGCGAAGATCGTACATCTCTAACTCAAAACTCATGTGCGGTGTTCCAATCATGACATCACTGCGGCTTTACGTAAGAACTCGTTATCGATTTCTGCGAGGACGGTATCCAAAAGCATAAACCCCGAAAGTGAGAAATGTGTGACCCAAAAGCGCTATGCGAGTTTTCTCCCGCATTCTACAGCGTGATCCATAAGTACCGCGCCACTAGCGCGTAGCATCCCCGTAACTTTTGAACAAATTCAGATAGAGACTTGACATTTTGTGAGTGCCCATAGGCCATGGTTGACCTTTGGGCACGTTTTTTCAACGACTTTTGGGACCACCCTAACTTCCAAAGGGATCACCCCAAACAGAAGCTAGGACTCAAGGATGCAAAACTTTTGGATCATCCTGTACAGTGCCTTCTGACCTGATTCGTCGATGATGCAACTGCAGAAAAGCGCATCTCGGTTTACGGCGTTGCGGACTTCCTGTCATACTTTATTTTCTGTGTGGAAAACTACCAAACGTCATTTCTAGAAAATTTTGTGATTTTCTCTCCCTATTTGATGAATATTCTACGAAAACTTCAAGTTGTAATTTTGGTTGGTTCTTCTTTTAAACAATAAAGAATGAGCGAAGATTTTGAAACATTGCAAGCAAGATACGCATTTTTGCAATTTCACCGTCGATATGTCAGAAGTCCTAAGACCTGGATTTGTCGATAAACAGTCAAGGTATCAGTAACGACAGCAATTCGTATAGCTAGCAATTAGGATTTGATGGAGTCTATGAAATAACCTCAGAGTGAAGTGTTCATATTCCGGAGCTCGAAGTGGTGGTGATGGGGGTGGTGTTGGTAGGGGTGGGGGGTGGTGGCCGAAGTGAGAGAGGAGCTCGAGTGGAACCGAACATGGCAACTGAAATCCAACGTCGAATGAGGGTTCTCTGACAAGAGAGATGGCTTTTGAGCGGAGATTAACGCGGTTTGTTTCTGACAGAGGATGGACGTATGTAGTGGCGTATCTTGAATCATCGGCTATCGATATTTCTCCATTTGAAGCTATGGTAAAGAAATGATCACAGGTGTTTGTTTGCAAAACGCCCAGTTAATCGATTCTTTTCTATATGTTCAAGTTCCAGATTTATCGATTTCCTCGCTCCTCGCTACGAATCTCTTATAACTTCATTGTTTGTTCGTCTTTAGTATTTTTCAATATGTATCTCGTATGGCGGCAAGTTTAAGTGGAGTTTTAACGTCAGCTCTATCGCACAACCATTTCAAATCTTGTTTTTTTTCTTTCTTTCTTTCTTCAGGTATTTATGATGGATCTCTTTCCTCTATACATCTATCTTACACCGTTTCTTCTGTCAATATTTATTTACTCCATATTATATTATACAATAGATACTTACAAACTCCTGCAGTAATAACTTGTTGGTATGCTTGTTTGTTCGCAGGAAAATATTGAGTACGTGTTTCTAGTAATATTCACGGTAGAATGTGTCATGAAAATAGTTGCCTACGGCTTTGTCGCCCATCCGGGTGCCTACCTAAGAAACGGATGGAACTTACTAGATTTTACAATTGTAGTTATAGGGTAAGTCAACATTCTCTTTATTTTCTTTTCGTTTTACACAAATGATTCCATTGTGCTGGTCACAGAAGCGTGTTTTGTTGCTTGAATTTTGCAGATTAGCTAGAAGTAATAAGATCTGTCCAAACAGCAACTTTCTTTGTTCAATATTAACCGAGATGTCGCGCTTTGAAAAATTCAGTTTGTGACGTCATAAATTTTCCAAAGCGCGATATCTCGGTTAATATTGAAAGTCCTCCTAAGAAGAAAGTATTCTATCCATTAAAAGTATCCTAAAGAATGTTTTAAGCGATTTCCCCCAGATAGAAACAAGGTCAAAAAAGTTCTGAATTCATTTCGTACAATAATACTCGTAATTATTAGTGTCACAATATACTTTTAATGCATTATTCCAATATTAATATATTTCTTTCATTCCCTGAGCTGGGTTGCATTATTAGCAACCTTAGATTTCCCACCAGATTCGTGCATCAAGTAAGCATCTAATTTCAATGGGCCGGTTTTGGATTCCTCTCCGAAAACCGTACTGATCCATAGAGATATATTGATTTGAATTCTTGATTTCCCCCTCATTTTTTGCTCTTTTGCAATCAATTACACGTATGAGATATATTGCTTCTAATTCTCGGTTTTTGCCCGGTTTTCCTGGTTTTTTTTTTTCTTTTATTTTTTATTATTACCATATCTTGGCCTACTGCAATCATTAGACATCTCTTATTTTTGCATTTAAGGTTTATGTTATACCTACCAAGGGATGGGAATCCGATTTCGCCCAAAGGGGACATGCCCGTTTTCTGCATTTAGCGATTCAGACCGTCCTCACCACAAATAGCTACTTTTCCGCGCATTTGTATTAATTTTGGCACCCAACGCCCAACCCGTTGAACCTTTAACCACTTCACCCCTTACTCCCCCCCCCTTCCGTTACAGGCTCTGAAGTAGACGGATTGCCATCTTGCTTTGCTCTGCGGTCGCACGTCCGAGTCCGACGTGACAAAGAGACTTGAGAGGAATAAAGCCCTCTCCCCCATCCCCTTCACCCCTTCCCATCTTCCCTCCGGCAAAACAATTTATAACACTACTCAACAGGATCGCGAGATTTTTTCTCAAAAGTTAGTCTTCCTCGCACAATTGCCTTTTTCCCCAGCGGCTCCTCGGTCCTGATTGTTGAAATTGATAGACAAAGCGACAGACGAAGTAGACATAGGGAGTATGGAGCGATCCTATCGTTAGATATGGGTGATTTTCGAGAAGGCTAAGGGAGAAAATGATGGAATAACTGTAGGATCTCTCACGGATTGCCGTTAGTTAGTCTTTTACCAAATTATTGGAGTTTCGGCTACTTAAAATGAAAGAAACAAATATTGAGGCCTAGCTGAAAAAAAACAGACTGCAAGAGAATGTTTGATTATGAGAATGTTTATGTTAAGGTAATTTTTAAATAAACACTCTCTGGCACACTGTTTTCTGAAGCATGACCTGAGTTTACATATTTTATCAAAGAAAAAATCAAAAAGCTCAATATTTGTTTCTTTTAGTTAATTACCTAATTCCGAATTGTCCCTCTGCAACCACACGCTTTCACCAATAGGATTCCTCCATATCCTTTTTGTTTTCCTTGTCTATGGCTTTGTCTATCAATTCCAAGAATCGGCCCGCTGGAAAATATTAAATTCACGTCCAAATCATTCCGCTCTAAAATCGAGCAAAATGAGTCTTCAACCATTTGGCGCAATTAATACCTAAAAATTCCATAACTGACCCATCGACAGCAGCTCGAAGTTCGAGGAAAGCCGGTGACCGTCTTCGAAACGCCTTCTGAGCTAGGAGCTACAAGCTGGGGTCCGCGAGATTGCGGAACCTATGACAGTGACAGTGCAGTTCCCCATACGGCTGGGATAAAAAAGAAACGGCCAAGAACATAGGTACATGTCTAAATCTGTCGACGTCTCCATAGAAATAAAGATCCCTCGCATCCTCGAAATTATAAGCATCTTGTTTTATGGGATAGGAGAAAATTGGTCAACGTCCGGTAGGCGAGTGGAAGGGTGGCAATTTTGTACTCGCCCCTTTTCAGCGTGCGATTCCCCTTTTCTCACAGGTCACTCTATTTTTGGGCCTTTTATTTCCAGACGATAAATATTTAGCAACCCTTCTCCAGTTAGTGCAGTTTATCCGTGCGCAAGTTTGCAATATCGTTCTCCGACTTTTTCGACGATTCATTTTCCTTTATTCCTGGGCAATACCGCAAAATCTGGCGCTAGTGTATTTAAAGTCACGTACCTAAATTTTGCACTCGCCCCGCTCTGCAAATCTGTGCTCTGTGCTAATGTCCCCTCGGATGAAATATCACCAGTTCGTAAATTATCCGCGTCGGAAACGTGCGTCTTTAGCGGACTTTTTCGTCGACAACATAGAATGGAAAACGTAATGCGAGCGTAAGCAACCGTCGTCGTTTTTCCGGAGTTTTGTGGATTTAAATTCTTCGTAGCGTCCATTTCCCCTACATAAAAGTAAATAAAGTGAGGGCAATAAATACGGGACTGTACGCGTCAAATCAAACGGGACAAATAATTTTGTTTACAAAATAGCATTTTAAGATGTGGACATTGCCTTTGAAAACGCATCTCGACCAAAATAACTCGGTGTTAACGCTTGCAGGCCGATTATCGAAATTGATAGACAAAACTATAGACAGAGAAGGCAAAAGAGACTTGGAGGGATCCTATTGGTGGAAGCGGGTGGTTGCAATTGACGGAGGAGGTAGGAGATAAACTAACTTACGGCAACCAACAAGAGACTCTTCAGTCAGTCTATCATTTTCCCCCTTAGGCTCTAAGAACCATCAGTTTCAACCTGTGGGATCACTCCATACTCCTTATGTATTCTTTATCTAAAGATTTGTAATGATGATCAATAAGATCCGTTAGTAAGATGCCGTTAGTAAGATCAATGTCAATAATCAGCCCGCAGATCTGCTGTTCTCAACAAGAGGAGTCGTTTCACTCAGAAGGAAAACGCTGCATTCCTGAACGTACAGAAATTGGGGGAAATGTCGAAATTTCGATAGAGCGCTCAAGAGAAAAGTAGGCAAGAAAAAAAGGGAAAGAACTTGTGTTGTGGTCTTTCATATAAAACCAATCCGAGCTCACTCGTTTCATTCATAGTATACTAGGGGTATTTCAAAGTTAAAGATTCAGATTTTAACGGCTGCGCGGGCCGCCATCTTGAATTTTGTAAATGAATCAGGGCTTTCGAGGATGGAACCAGTCCGCTTGTATTTGAGCTCTGCGGGTTGATAGTTAAATAGTTAGGTTGAATTGTTAGGTCAATCGATCGAAGTCGATTGACGACGATTCAAAAATCAACCCACAAAAATGCCGAAAATATATGCGAACGAATGCTCTTTCGAAAACGGGCTTTTAGCGTTTTCGGAAAGAATCGATTATATCTTCTCTCCTTTTAAAAGGTTTCTTAGGTACGTAAGTAAACGACGAGTTTTTTTGACACCATGTCTCCTGTTTCTAATCATGAATATTTTGCTTCAAAACCTTGTTCTCTTTGTCTTGTTGCAGAATGATAAGTACCACTCTTTCAAATTTGATGAAAGAGGGTTTCGATGTCAAAGCTCTTCGTGCATTTCGAGTTCTTCGACCACTAAGATTGGTATCCGGAGTGCCAAGTAAGTGTTCATTCAAAACTACTGCCAAGAACTTAAAATAAATTTTTAGGGGATGTATTAGTTTGTCATTACTTCTAGTTTAGGTACAAATTGCCATTACAGTATTGAAGGGCCTCTATCAAATGACAACTTTTGCCGTAAAATCATTCTTAACATCCAAGTCATTTTTCAAGAAATTACAGAAAATGAATATGTTTAGCTGCCTTGGAATAATACTCACGGCAGTATAACTGCTGTTATATCTTATCCTCAGACTATTTTAAACACATGGCGTTGTGAATACACTTTTTAAACCTCTCAAATAGCGGTGCATGAGAACACAGTATTCTCAATTTTCTTACATCATTCTCTTAATTTTCCATACCGATGCGTAAAATGCGAAACCACGTATCTCCATCTGCGACGTTGCAGACTTCCGATCATACTATATTTTTGCTCTGTAAAACTCGTCAACTTAATTTCTCGAAAACTTTCCTGGATTTTCTTCTCTGTCAGCAGATTAATCCGCAGAAATTTTAAGCTATGCAGTTGCCTTGTCTCTCTTGGTAAGAGGAAAATAGGAGCAGACATTTTGAAACACCGTAATGGAGATACGTGATTTGGACTGTATTTTGCAATTTGGAACTATAAATTCTAGCCCGGTTTAAAAACAACGTATGTGCCATTAGTTTCCCTATGCACATTGCACATAAGTGTCTTTCCAGAAGAGCCAGAATTTATAGTTCCAAATTGCCAAATACAGTCCATTTAGCACTTTAGCCATCGAGACGTTCCGAGCTTACCACTACGCGCGTTTGTTTTATGTATGTCTCATGAAGGATTTTGAAATGTGTGGCATTCATCAGCACATTTTGCAAAATAAGTGACATTTTTTAGTCTGGGTTTCTCGGCCCCAAAATCCTGCATGCAAACACGCCAAGCGCAGACGCGATGTTGGTTTGAAACGTAGATGCATCTATTCGAGCTTGATGGATGTCCGTGTTGCATATTTAAAAATGAAGGCGCACTGGTTAGCCGCTCGCTCCGGCTGTGAATAGAGAATGCGTGCCTCTGTTCTGAATTGGTAGCAAGGAGTCGCTCGAGTTGGAAAAATATACTGGGAACTGCCCACCTCCTCTTTACCATTCCTCGTAACATTACCACGAAAATGGTACCATTTTAAATGTGCCTTGTCATATGTCACTATCATCACTCGATCTGAAAGAAATAACTACTCCGAAGAAGGTGTCTTTCTAAAAATAATCGTGATTTTAATGGGCAGACGGCCTTCATTCGGTCATATTCGGTTTCTTTGCCGTTCTACGCTCAATAGTACTGTGAGTTTTAGTAGTAGTATATAGTACTACTAATGATAGTACTGTCATTTGCGTGGACCACGTGGGCTCCCAAGTGTAAGTTGAAGATGGCGGAACGTTCGGTTTGCGTTTACCTAAATCAAAAGACATCGATGGCTTTTTAAAAAAGCGTATATTTGATTAAGATAAAGCTATCATCTGTCTTTGTTCTATTTATCTAAGAGGAAACTAATAAACCGTATTTCCTCGATATGCTCCATAAAGTACCTATTCGAAAATATTCATAGACAATTCTAAGGGTTTTTTTTTTTTTCAGTTTTCTTCTCGAAAAGCAAAACATAACATAATCAGCTATGTTCAAACTTGGAAATGGAAGTACCCTTTTTTCGACTTCAATCGTCGATACGCTGCAGTGGCGTGGAGTGAATAATCTATTATCGATATCTTGCCATTTGAAGCTATGGTAAAGAATCGATTACTAAGGCGTTCGCTGCGGACACCCTGATAATCGATCTTTTTTCATAGGTTTGAATGGCGTATCAATCGATTTATCGCAAAGCACGCCACGCCACTGATACGCTGTATATATTTACAATACCTTTCTCCTTAAAACTCTATATACTTATTTTTCGTCTGAGTGACTCTTTTACCGATTCATCTCAGAGCCATGAAAGTATATTTAAAACACTTTAAATCGCGTCGTGGCAAGCGTCTAAATAATCGTATCTTCTCATTATTTAGTGCGAAAAATAGGAACTAATTTTTTGTTTGCTCTTTTATTTGCAGGCTTACAAGTAGTTTTGAACTCAATTCTCCGTGCCATGGTGCCTTTATTACACATAGCTCTTTTAGTAATCTTTGTAATTATAATTTATGCCATTATCGGTTTGGAGTTGTTCTCAGGAAAATTGCATAAAACTTGCTTCAACAACATCACTGGTGAGTCACATTGTTTTTTTATTCTCTGTCAATTGAATTTCCAACCTGTATCAGCCAATTTCGGATGCAACCTATGAAAACTTAACTCATAGAGAATTGATTCTATTTTATTCGTTTAACACACCCAACCAAACGAAATTATCGCAGCTCTCATACTCGCGGCGGGCTTATGCAGCGTTGATGTTCAGCAGTGTATGTTTTAGCTAAAAAATGTTACGATTTGATGATTAAGTTGCATAAATTCGTTAAAGCGGTAACTGTTCAAAACTGGATTTAAAACCAAAAACACAAACCCCAAACGCACAAATGAAGATTCGCCCTTTTGTAGCGGGGAAAGCAGTATTTGTTTGCTAAGATGAGTGCGCCCTTGAAATTGGAAAAAATGAGACAAGAAAAACTTCAACTGAGTTAGTAATGCGGTTGCAATGTAAAAAAATATTTTTCAATTATGAGGTATTAAATAGTCTCTGTCCGAAAGACTGAGACGTCCGAAAGTTAGTGAATCCTTTATGTTTATGAAAATTGATAAGAGGCGCAAATAAAAGGAAACTTAAGAAGAAACATTTACATGATTTTCCAACGCCTTACCTAGAAGTTTAAGCGAGGGACTTATGAAAACAGAACAGAACAGAACAATATGTAATTTTCTCAAACATATTTACGCGACTTCATTGTGCGACAGGTTCGCCAGTTAAACCAGGAAATCATGAACGTGTTTTTTGCTTGTAACGATAAAGATTCCCCGTTGCATTTCTATTTTCCAAGAGACGGACGGTCAGCATTTTGTCGGAAAGTTTGTGCGTATCTTTTGGATTGCTCTTTGAAAATTTTGCATTCAACGGAAAATATATTTATCCGCAAGGAAAATATAAAAGATGAATCCAAATAAAAGACGACAGAAAATTATATTAAATTAGATTAAAAGAAACTCATCAAATCATACCCAGAAACCTGATTTTTTAGCTATTTTAAGGACCGGCAACATTTAAAAACATTTGTGTTTATCAGTGCATTTTTCCGAAAATTCAAAATTTGCTATGAAAATCAATAAACGTTAACTTCATCAGTCAGTACAATAGGTAACGCTAGGATACAGGTCAGAGTTGGGCGAAAAATTGACGCAATTAAATCGACTAACATTTCGATTGACCGAATAATTTGGGTATTAAAGTTGGCAACTAATCCGGAGACAAATAATTTAATCAATCGCCCCCCGGCAATTGACGAATAAATCGAGTGAGAAAATCGGCGACTAATTCGAAAAAAATAAATCGTCAATTGTCCCAAGACAATTGACGAATAATTCGAATTCTTAAATTTGGCAACTAATGTGAAAGGAAATAAGTTGATCAATCGCCGCATGACGATTGACGAATAAATCGGGGTTTTTAAACCGGCAACTAACCTAGCAGCAAATTAATCGTCAATCGTGCCATGACAATTGACGAATAATTCGAATTTAAATAATTTGTCAATCGTCTCCTACGATTGAAGCAACCTTATGAGGATTCCCGTGGGAGTTTTCGGGAATTTTTCGGGAACGGAAAATTTTCTCGGGAACCGTCGTTCCCGTTACGTAACTTACTCGGGAATCTTCGATCCCGTCTCGTATCGGATGCATGAGAATAATATCGATGGATGTGAGATGATTCTGATTTCAATACCGCCATACTCCATGGCATCTTGCGCCATGGGCAACATGGCACGCCGGCCGGCCACCGACCGACCGCGTTTCTTATCTCCCCTCAAAGCGTCCTTTCCCGGAGTCCGCCTCGCATTCTCATTCAGCCTTCAATCGTGGGATCATTTTATACCTTTTTGACCGTTTGGAATCGTTTTGTTGTGAGAAGAGTTACAGTGCCTCCTCGCGTGGAACGTAACCAAAGAGGCGTCCAGCACTCCTCCAGCACGGATCCTTGCATACCTTTTCAATCGAATGTCAACTCTGTCACCTTCGTTCGTCGATCGCCCCGCAGATTTTCGTTCGCTACCTGCCCCTTCCGTTTCTTTCTGACTCCCTCGCTCTCCTCATCTTCTTACTAATGAACTCTCCGGAGTGATTACGCGTGCATTCTTTTTGAATTTCCTATCGCCTCCCTCACTTCTGGTATCTTGTCCGATGATGCCGGAGTTTTGCTTTCAATATATTGACCCCGTCAGTTTTAATTTTAAGAATATTTCATTTTCTACCATAGGAGAGCTGACCGTTTTTTGCGTGGCATCTTCGGCATCCTCTATCCCCCCCCCCCCCCTTCCAATTTGAAAGTGTTTATCGAGAAATTTTCTTGTTGAAACGACTCTAATAAACGAAGCACTGGTGCCCCAACTTTTTAAAGAGTTTTTAATACATGCGCCTCTCCACTTTCTGATTAGATTGAAATTTATTAGTTAAGGAGTTTCCGACTCCGAAAAATGTATCTATGTAATCATCTAGTTTTCCCCCAACGACTCCTCTCCGCCTTAAAAATATCGCTTCACGGACTGGGCATTCTAACTCCCCCCCCCCTCCAAGTAAACACATGAAGCCGCAATATTAAAATGCTTTTGCCAAGATTTCATGGCGTCACATTAGAAATTGTCTATTTCTCTTTTCACAATTTTAAAAAAAAAAATTGCCACAGTTGAGCCCTCTCTGCTTCTAAGCAACTTGCAATTTTCTAAAAATAATTTCTTTAAAAACCAACTGTATTCTGATCAGCACATTAACATGCATATTGCACGTGAAACAAGTATCTATGATAATCTACATGAGATTAGAAAGTCCCCTCATGAATTACCGTGTCTTGAACCCAAAAGAGCAAGCATAAAGGTTCGGCTTGTTTTATGAAGAAATATAAATGAATGAATTAAACATAATTAACGAAAGAGAGAAATGAGTGAAGAAATTAAAAAGGAGATAAAAAATTCTAGTTCTAGGCTTTTAACGTCTGTAAGTCCCCGTTACAATCATAATCCTGTCATAAGAACCCGTCAATTGACGAATAACTCGAATTCTATGGCTGACAAGGGTCGCAACTTATGTCCTAACGAATACATAAACGTCTGTGTGTTGAGCTTTATTGTTTGGGAGCATTATGGTTCACAGTGGGAAAAGACGTCGATACTCGTGTTTATTCTACAACTGCCATCGGATATTTTGCTGTTCAAACAGGTTTAAAATTGTTTTTCAGTTAACTTGCGACTATACACGGAATAATATTTAACTTGATAAGTCCTCAAGTTTAGACTTGATCGCTTTTTAATTTACTTTCGACAGTCTTCAGAAATTGGTCAATCGTCCTGTAGAGCAAGAGGGCATCAAAAGAGCACAGCCTCAGATCGGCGGGGACGTGCGCAGATTTCTAGTTACGCCACTGCCCTTCCACCCCCCCCCCCCCCCCGAGGCAAAAAAGTTCCATGTTGGGTCTTCCATTCAATTTTAAAGGAGCCCATTTAATGAAGAAATAGAGTTTTCATCACACATTACCCCGGCAGTAAAGGAAAACCTACTTGAAGTCAAAATTGGACAATAGGTGGTAATTTCAATTCTTTACTTTACACTTCTTCGGGAAGGCCGTTAATATTCTCCTGGAAATTTTTTTCTACGTATCACATCCTTGCATTCAATTTTCTTTCATTTGAGAGAGTAGACATTATGCCCTCTCAAGAGTTTGAATAGTGGTGTCAGAATTTGTGGTATTGTTTCAACGTGTGCTTCATTCTCAAACTTTTAGTTTTTGAAAGCAATAGTATAGGTTGCAACAACTGGCTCGGTTCTTCTAGAAATAATGATGCATGGGTGGATCTAATACCCAGATTTAAATCTGGGTATTTTTGAATGTATTTTTGAACAAAAATTTGAATAAATTGATTCAAATTTTTGTTCAATTCACAACTCTTCCGCGATCAACTCAAAGCTTCCTCTCGATTTCCTTCAATTTCGCAATTTAAACTCTGCAATATTAATCAATTTGGAAGCAGAAAATAGGGTAAAATTGCGCTGATGGGCAGAAATTTCTGGACCACCATTAAGGTGAAAGTGACTCCCCCCCCCCCCCCCCAACAAAATATTTCATCGCGCTTCCTTCGTTGGCTAAGGGTCTACACACTGAGGCGTGAGCCAGTCCGACCTAGTGGAGTCGCTTCCATAAGACGATTTTGCTAATGACAACATGATTTTGGAGGGGGGGGGGGGGGTAGAAATTATACGTAGGAGCATTCATCGTGGTGATTGAGGCGTTGGGTGCACACGGAGAAAAAAACCTCGTGCATGGGACCCGAAGTTTAGGTCATATGGATCTCTGAATTTTTCGGATTGAGCATCTGAACACTTTAGGTCTAGCCGTCGAGGTTCGGATCACACATCTGAAACTCCAGTTCTTACATCTGAAGTACTTCAGATGTGAGAACCGAAGTACTTCAGATGTAAGAACTGAAGTTTCAGATGTGTGATCCAAACCTCAGCAGCTGGACCTAAAGTGTTCAGATACTCAATCCGAAAACTTCAGAGATCCATATGACCTAAACTTCGGATCCCACGCACGAAGTTTTTTTCTCCGCGCAGAGAGGGCATTTCTAGGTCGCGAGGTTTCAGAAACTCCAGTCCTTATTTATACTTCAGAGAGAAACTATCGGGTGATTGTGCTAAAATTTCATAACTTTCCAGCATTGTGAAATCGTCTATACTATAAGCTCCGAGACCTCCTAAATTTGCATATCTGATAACGCTTAGTTCCAGCGTTTTACCAGGCCGATTTTCATTATTTTTGAGGCTAATACTGGAAAAAAACACACACACATTGGATCTAGAGTCCAGACTCTTGAAAACATTGACAAGAAAAAATACTCTTGATTCAATCGGATTTTTGCTTGAATAAAAACGAAATCCGCTTTAATTAAGAGGCCTGGTTCTTTATTTAAGCAACATTCTGATTGAATCAAGAGTACTTTTTCTTGTCGATGTTTTTAAGAGTCTGGACTCTAGATCCAATGTGTTTTTTGTTCCAGTGATCGACAGGCAATTATCTCTAGATGAGCCCGTTTTACTCAGATTTTGAAAATATGAACCAGGTGCTTTAGGATATGTGGTAAAGTTGCGAATTCTCCCATTTAGACAATGTAAATTTTTATGTTTTGTCATAGTTTCTTTGAGCGTTCTACTGGGCCGATTTCCATGATTTTGCGGCTCTTGACAGGTGATATAGTCCCTAGATGAGCCCGCTGTATTCCGAATTTGAAAATAGGACCCAGGTTTTTTTACGTAAGAGTAGACCAGAGAGCTTATGAAGGGGATAAAATTTGAAAAGCGGGAAATTGAACTTGGCGAGAAATGTAGAATCTTGACCTGTCAGTGCGGTAAGCGAATTGAAGGTATGCACCTTTGCTATAGACCTACCAAAAGCGAGGATACGCTCCGTTCCGTTTTGTTCCAGTACTTCTTTGCGTGAAGTTTGAAATAAATGGCGATTTGTTCATTCGATTCTTATTGGTCCAATCGCTCCCGGCCAGAAGGAGATTGGACAAATGAGAGTCGGTATGAACATCGAGGCCAGGGGGCGCATGGCCCCCTAGTAACTGATAAAAACCTAGCGGTCATTTTGAGACATCGCAGGCCAAAGATGACCTTTCTAAAGTATGCACCTAGAGTTTCTATTCGTAAGAGAAGGGAGACAGTTTAGAAGAGAAGAGCAGTAAATGAAAATCTGATTGGAAATTAAGGTGCAAAAGCGACGGCAAAGAGACAGAGTGACTCCTCACTCGACCGGGGGGGGGGGGGAGGGGGGGGGTTAAGCTACTGTCATTCATAACGCAACCAGTTCAAAGCAAAACGTCTAAAAGGTGTATATGTAAAACGGAAGCAGGATTGAATGTGTGGCTGAGGCCGTGGAAGGAACCACGGAAGCTAAAGGGAGATGAGGATGAGAGACGATGTCGGCGGTTGGTGCCGGCGCGAAGCAGATACTTTTCATAAATAACGCATTGAAGCTTGAGGCTTTGATGACTTCGATGGCTTTATGTGGCAATGTATAAGAGCAATTTTTGAAAAATGTGAGATGTTAAAGATGTCAAGTAAAACTAGTTTTCTTGCATATATTGTGAAAAATTCCTTCCCAAATTTAAATTCTTAGCATCAAAAAGTCAATTTGAACTTTCTTTCCGTCATAAAGATCTATAATATTTTGACATTTCAAATACGCAATTAACGAAATAGTAAAAACTGCACTTATGCGCCTTGTCGCCCAAGCCCCTCAATCAGCAATGTGGTACAATAAAATCATGCTAAAAGAGGTATATTATTCGTAAATTTTCAACTTTCAAATAATGCACCTGCAAGTGCATGTTTAAACTGCTTGAAATTCCCTCTGGAAGAGTCTACTTCGATAAAATTTTCAGGGGAGGCCTCGCGGTGTCCCTAGCTTTAAGGAACGTCCCCCCGGACCACCCCGCCTTCCACTCGACATTAGCAAACCTCCCCCCCCCCCCCCCTCCGACTAACTCTGGATCTCCTATAGTCTGCTTCTGATTATAGTTATCCACCTTGTCTTCTATATGTAATTTTTCTTATTCAGACATGGAATCATTTACAATATTTCTAGGCATGAAAATTTTCCCGTTTGGGTTCTTTCCAAGCATCAACCCCATGCATACATTTGCAGTGCTTCAAAGTTTTCATCATTATTTTTAAAGTAACCTTTTTCTTTTTTATCTGTAAAAATTTAAGGAATTTCAGCGCTAGATTTTTTAATGGGGCGTCCCATTTCTGTAGCATTGAGAATTTTTTGAATCGTATAAGTTTGCTCAAAAACCATGTTTCTGCGTTTAAAACAGCATAGAGATTGTCGAACTGCGTATCGCAGTCACAGAGTATCTTATAATTCTTAAAGAGACATCCCTCTCCCCCCCCCCCTCGACCTCTTGTGTAGGCAGTAATACATTCGAAGCATCAATCAGTTTTTTTAATGAAACAGGGGAGGTGGAGAGAGGGGCAGTAATAGATGGCAAAGATCGGGATGGTCGCAACTCATGAGGCGGCAGGACGGTGCGTGGCAACAGCCGAGACCATTCGTTTTTACAAAGAAAAGATAGTGAGCTTCAGCCGAACATTGGCGTGAGATCTTGCATGAGGGAGGAGACGGCAAGAGTAAGAAAGGGACTAGAGATAGTCGGCATCGGCAGTAGGTACCGTTACCTAGAGTCCGAGAAGAGTTTCGGTCGAACGGAGGAGTGGATGAAGATTTCGAATGAGGAAGGGGATGCAGGCAGCAAGAATGAGGAAGGGACTAGATATGGTCGGCAGTAGCAGTACCGGCACTGAGATAAAAGGACCATGAAAAAATAGCGACGGGGGAAAATTATTGTGATCCATATGATAATCCATCTGCAATTATTTGCTAAATATGGCAAATCTTGTTCCAACATTACAAATTAAGATCCTAATCGTAGCGGCATTCGGAGCGAAACGCCGCGGCGTTTCGATCGAAACGATGTTTCAAAGCGAAACAGGTCTTTGAACGATGATCAAAAAAATCGGTCGATCGTTTCGGGGACAGGCCTACTTGCATGAGAATGAGAGTTTGTAATTTTTGTGAAAACACGGTGACAACTTTTACATATGATTTTTTAGAGAAAATCTTACGTCTAATTCGGATTCAGCGCATCAAATTCGCAAGGGCTGATAGTTTTGAGTGTAATAATATCTAAATGGATTCCGTAATCAGTGGCGTGGCGTGAATTGCGATTTATCGATTGTTAAGGCATTTGAACCTATGGTAAAGAATCGATTATTAAGGTGTTCGCTGCGAACACCCTGTTTATCGATCCTTTCCATAGGTTTAAATGGCATAACAATCGATATATCGCTATTCACGCCACGCCACTGTCCGTAATGATATTAGATCACCGAAAAGTGAACTGGAATCATAATGCGACGGGCTAAGGTGACGGTGAAAAGACGGTTGACTCCACACTCGGACAAAAGGAAAAGGCATAGCAACCGTGATCGAAGGCAAAGCACGATGAGGAAAACAAGGTGAATAAAGAGAGACCGGGATCCGGCGAGCGGGACCGGCCGGCCGGCGAGCGCCGAGCGGGTCGTAGCGCATTGTGAATACCGTGCCCGAAAAGATAAGACCTGACGCGATTGAGGCGCAGGGATGCCAATGTGGTCGTGGTTGACAGGAGGAGGCCACTGTCACTTAAAACACAACCAGTTCAATGCAAACGGTCAAAAAGGTCTAAAAGCGGGCGTACGACTGAACGTCTGGCGGACTCCGTGGAGGAAACATGGAAAGCTAAAGGGAGATAAGAGACGCGGTCGGCGGCTGATGGCGCCGCCGCGCCGGCGCGAAGCAGATGCTTAACGCAGTGAGGGTTCGATAGCCGAGGAAATTTAAATTCATCTATTTTATTATCACCAGACTCTGAATCACCAAGGTCCCCAGAAAATTTAGGTGCCGGGAATTCCCGAGAAAATATTTCGGGAACGTCCCCCTCTGTAAGCAAGTAATCTAATCACTGCGAGAGTGGATCAATCGCCAGTAATCGGAATGCATTTGAGAGTGGATATTATTTCAAATTTCAACTGTAAATTTTTTTTCCAGGAAAGACAAGATAAGAAAAAAAGAGAGAGAGAGAGAGAAAAAAAAAAAAAAAAAAAAAAAAAAAAAAAAAAAAAAAAATGCATTAATTGCTCTCTAAAACTAACGAATTATTTGGTCCCGATTATTTTTTTAAACTAACGACTCGCTGCTGACAACTAACGAATTATTCGGTTCCAATTAGTTGTCGAATTGACAAATTATTCGGCCCGATTAAATTGTAGATTTGACAACCACGAATTAATCGTTAGTTGTTTCCGACGATTGACGAATAATTCGGCCCCTATTAGTTGTCCGATTGACGACCTACGAATAATTTGGTCAGTTGTCAGTTGAGAACTAACGAATTATTCGGTCCCGATTAGTTTACCAAATAATTAGTAGACAAATTATTTTTCAATCGGCGCGCACAATTAGACAATTTATTTGGTCTCGATTATTTCACCAAATAATCAGGAGACGAATTATTTGTCAATCGGCATTCACGATTGAACAAATTATTCGTTTTTGGACGAATAATTTTAAAATAATTTTTTCCCAACACTGATACAGGTAAATTGAAAAAAGGAACATGCAAAGCGACCTCAGTTGGTATCACATGCGCGCGGTGATCGGGCGATCACGAGTTGGATGTCAGTATAAGGCGTGGATGCAACTATTCGAGCTCCACGGATGTCCGTGATGCATACACACGGAATTGAAGGCATTTTGATTCCCTAATTACTTCCCGGCATGGTGGTTTATGAAAAACAGATCAACAACATGGTCTTCAAGAAAAGCTGGCCAAAAGTTATTTTAAGCCGAAAAAAGGATCATGAAAGGGTGTATGAGCCTGAATAATCATTCTCAACCAAAATATTGGCAAAATTAAGAAAAATGAAAAGACAATTCTCTACAGAAAAATCCTTGTGTATGATACATACAGTAATCAACAAAATACTCGGTAAGGCGCTGACAAAAATCATGTGTCATTATGTTCGTTCTTCGGTTTATCTTTCGGTATTTGCACTTTTGGGGCGAGTCTCGACACTATTTTGGGATTTGCATTTCTCAATTTTAAGCTGCGCTTTTGGGAACCGTTTGTTGAGGTGGTACAGTAACTAATGCTTTCCGCGTCATTTCGCGTGTCAAGTAAACGAGTACAATACGATGATTGCCCCTGAGAAGTATAGCCTCTCATCACTTAGACGATCTATTTTCAAGCCACAATGCTCGTATTCTTAGTGATGCAAAAGACGAGTTTACCTACTAAACTGACTTTCGGTATGATTCATTTTATGTTGGGTGTTCGCCTCCAACTTTGAGACGAAATATTATCAGATATAAATTCGTCGTCATGCCAAATCATTAATAACGGTGAGAGCGTTAAAGTAGACATTTAGATTGGCGACTTTGCATCGTTGAGAGAGGTATCTCATGAAACTATAATCATTCGCTTTGAATCGCGTGGCGCCACAAGCTGTTCCACTTTTCTCCCTACCAGCCTCCTCCCTTCGGCTCCTTGGCGTCCTTCCTTTTACGACCGCATCTACTTCCTTTGAACCTCGTATACTTCCCTCACAACGCTTCGAGGCATCCAAAAAAGATCATACCTCGCATGCTTATCGCCACGATTACCGCAATGATTGACTGAACTTTTTACCGATGGCTCATAAACGAACCATGATCTGCTGTGTCCTGCTGAATTAATTTACTCTTGTTTCTCTCCGTGTCACTCAGAGGTTGCGACTCGCTAGTGACTGGCGCCTTGAACTATCACTCACGTGATCCACGTTCGATTATGGCGACCGTTGTCTAATATTGAACGAGGTTGCAGATGTTCAATCCAAAGATTTGGTCTATGTAATCCAAAGAAAATCCAACCAAAAAATATTAACCGCAAGCTCAGGTTACTTTGTGTTCTGATTTCCATATTAACACAAAATTGCGGGTTTTTTTTACTGTTTACGTAACTAGACCATTCAAGACCAATCCACACAGGTCAGTCATTCCCGAAGACGAGTTTTGGTACTCTACTGCGCAGTGATGTAGTATTGAGTGCCTGCAATGTATTTCTTATGGGAGCACCCATTGTGACGTAGCATTGAGTGCTGCGAGTTAGGGCAGGGCGGGGTAGTGGATTTCAAAAAAGCTGCGCAATGACTGACCTGTGTGGATTGGTCTTGAGACCATTCTGCATTAATTGGTCCAAATACGACGGCTTACTCTCATTGAACTACGTATAAATTACTTTTTTCAGGGTTTGTTGTTATCTTGCAGTAAATTCCTAGTCCTATTCTCCTAGTAATTAATTCTTGCAGTAAGTTCTTGTAGTAATTCTTGTTGAAATTTCCGCTCGTGTCAACGAGAACGTCCACAGAGTATTCACTTTGTAGTGTACCAAGAGCTGTTAGAGTTTTCTGGCTCGGTGATGATTTCGCAGTGTTGGAGTTATTGCATATTCCTCCCAATTAACTAAATAACTAGAAATTAAAATTCACCTGAAGAACAGCTGCGTCAAATTGAAATGTTTTACTCATGAATTTTAATGAACCCGCGTAAACTTCCGCTCATTACAATTATTCATTTTTTAAAATCTGTTCCCTTGTTTCCATTATTTCCGCGGGCAAAGTAAACATGAGAAATTTCATTATTCAAAGAGCGAAGGAGATGGGAGGAGCGTTTTAAATAAATATGAGATAAACTAAAAAAAAATATGAGATTCTGTACACCCGGCTAATAACTCGGAAACTTTGAGACCGGAGCACTTTTATTTCACGAAGTATCTAGTGATTGCGGCTCCCTCGGACAGACTCTTTAACTGGGAGAAGTTTTCTCCGAAAGGAAATCATTTCAAAATACTGTAATTCTTCTTGAAACAAACGAAATTATTTCGTGGGAAATGTTCAATGGAACTTTCTTTTGATGCGGATAATTTTTTGTCCTATTTTTTTATAATCTGGGCACTATGGAGTTCAAGTATTACGTAAGGCATTTTTGCCAACTTTTTGACTCCTCCTCCCCCCTGTTAGGCACCTGTAAGAAATCTCTGACACCCCCCCCCCTTTTGAATTACGTAAGATTGGCCGGGACCCCCCCTTCCCTTCCCTAGGAAAAAAAAAACTGAGAAAGCCTGGTAAAATGGCTGGAATAAATAGTCGTTTGTAAAGGTATGTTGATGAAAATCGGCAAAAAAGGAAGCAAATAATTGACATTCAACTGTCAGGGTGTTAACCAGTTATGAAAAAACCACAATTGGGGACTTTTCGGGACCTCAAGAAAATCGGGGACTTTTTTTTCCCGAAATAAAAAAAAAACCGGAAGGCGGAAGGCTTACGTAAGACTCTGCTTGACTCCCCTCCCCATTTCGCAAGGCTCCGTAAAACAAGCTCGCCGCCCCCTCTTAAGTGCCTCACGTAATACTTGATCGGCCCCTATATTCTAACATTGCCTTATTTTGTAAATTATTTTTAAAATTTGGTACATTATTTCCTGTATTTCTACGAGTTGCCCCGTGTTCATAAATGTTTCGGTTGCAGGAGAAATGATGGATGATCCACATCCATGCGGTGAGGAGGGTTTCCAGTGCAGTTTCTACAACAAGGGCACCGAAGAGATCTGGGAGTGCCGACTCGACTGGGAGGGACCACACTTCGGCATCACGAATTTTGATAATTTCGGACTGGCCATGTTAACTGTCTTTCAGTGTATCACCCTTGAGGGTTGGACTGACGTTCTCTATGACGTAAGTACGTTTCTGCAGTATTCCAGCGGAGTCACTCGAAATACGAAGAAAATCACGCTGTCGCTACGTTTAGACGAACAGCATTGTCCAAATCAAATTTTTCGTCCGTTTAGTCGCAGATAGTAGTAATACACGCAACCTGGGTGCCTTCACAGACCGAGTAAGGATATCTCGGGTGCTCATATATATCACTAACAGTCAGAAAGATTTCACAGTTCGTCAATTTTTTTCCTTGCAATTCTGCGATTTTTTCATGGAAGATATGTATACTGAGGCGGTGACCGGGGGGGGGGGGGGAGGGGGGGCTGAAAAGCCGAACAATTTCAAGGATGAACACTACAAGTGGTCAGGGTGTCTACAATACCGGAATTTCCGGAAATAGTACTGATTTTGAAGGGCGGTCCGGAAGCACTGAAAAAGTGCGGAAATTCTGCAAAAAGGTCCGGAATTTTCCCCGGATTCTGTTACATTTGTCGCAATTTGAGCTAGAAATTCAAATTTTTGAAATTTGTCGAATTTCGTTAATTGGAGGCACTGAAAAAGTACTGTAAAAGTACTGATTTTTGTCCAGCCTGTTTTCGTAGACGAATTTAAGAAATATTACCCTGGTAAAAATTGGCGATAGGAACTGCGTTTCAAAATACCATAGGAGTTCTTATAGCCGACTAAATAAGGCTATTGAAAATCATATAGCTGGCTGTAGAAAGCGGAGCATATCATAAAGCCGGGCTATACGAAGCTGTAAAAAAGTATACAGTCGGGCTATAGTTCCTATCGCCGGGCTTTACACTTTATCGCCATTGGCTGTAAAAGGCTATAAGAAAGTGTGTAGAAATTCATTTGGAAAATCATTGCTTTGGAAATCATTAAGTTTGATACGGAACTACCTTAATATTTACAAAACACACATTATATTTTCCTTTAAAATATATTTTTTTTCATCCATTAAAATGAGAATAGTCCATACAGAGTGTGCAAACATTTCAAAATCATGAGTCGAAAAACGCTGACTCCGCGAGATTAAATATTAGAGCCTAACACAAAACGGAGCGGCGACGCACTGGCGCCTACAAACCTAACAGGGATACTTCACGCATTGCGCAATGCGTGAAGTATCCCTGTTAGGTTTGTAGGCGCCAATGCGCGTTTCGTGCTCTCTGCCCGCCCGCCGCGCCGCAGCGTGCCACGGCGTCTGAAGCAACTATTTCACACCAGAGGAATTGCACAGTATGATAAGAAATTGAAGGCGCTCCAACACATTAAGAATGACAGGCATCCTTCAAAAGTACGGAGCTTTCCTCGCAAAATAAATCAAGATACTACGGCACAAAAAGAGAGCGGTAGTCCAAAAACTGACTAAGTCCTGGTATCCGTATTTAGTAACGTGTAGTATAAACTTTATCTTCTGGCTGTTGCTTAATCGCCATCGGCTATAAAAGGCTATAAGAAATTGTACAGCCGGCTACAGAAGCGATTGGAAATCTTACAGCCGGCTTTAGGTCTATGGTATTTTTGAACACAGATTCTACTGCCAATTTTTACCAGGGGAAATATGCTCTCCATCCAAATTTCATACCCAAAACGTTTTTGCAACTGGAATTATTGAAATCAACTCCTGAATAAGATATTCAACGATTTTTAAAGCGTGAATTCAAACCTCCCGCTTATGAAAAATATAAGTCTACGGGAGTCAAATCGTGCTGTAAACGGTAGCCTAACAGTCCCTGACTAAAAAAGGCAATATATCTGAGTCAGGAGTATTGATCTATTATTTTCGTAGGACGGATCGTGATCCACGCGAAATCTCGGTCAGGAAACATGTATTTAAAATGCTCCAATTTACACTCTATTCAGTGGTCCATTTGGACTGCATTTTGCAATTTGGAACTATAAATTCTGGCTTATCTGAAAAAACACTTATGTGCATAGGGAAACTAATGACACATACGTCGTTTTTAATCCGGGCCAGAATTTATAGTTCCAAATCGCAAAATGCTGTCCATTTTTGGCGATCGGGAAAAGTCAGCACGAAGAGCACGTTAGATTGTAAATCCTTTTCCAATGGGAATGTTTCACTCTAGAGTCCTTTTATACTGAGAGTCAAGACAATGCGAATCCATTTCGTTTGGTTAACCGGATTTTAGGCCTTCACAGTGTCACAAACGGGAATAAAGATTACATTTTCACCAATTGCAAAGATTATAATCTGGAATGGACCAAGGAATTTCGGGTTCGACAAGGAACAAACGGAATGAGAGAAGGAACGGAGAAAGGAATTTAAGAATGAGCCGATCAAAGATTACGAAAAACGTTCAATTTGTGTAATCTTTATTCCCGTTTGTGACTCCATGAGGGGTGTTGTCTTGACTCTCAGTATAAAGGGACTCTATTTCACACGAAGTCAAATATTCAAATCATTTTCAAAGCAGGAAAAAGCAGAAGACTCAGCTGAGGAAAAGCGAGGGAATCGGAAAATGAATTTGTGGGGAGCCTGTATGCCTAAAATTAGGAGAGCGGAAAGAGATGCGGATGGAGAATCGATCCGTGCTCCCTGGAGCTGACAAAATGTCAGTTCTCGTCATTAAAATGCCGTAAATACTGTCAGCAGTTATGCCAGCGGCAACGAGGAATCGGCGGAACGGGATAGATAAGAGCCATAGAGACCGTAAAATTTTATGGCTCATTTTAGGGGCGTGTGAAACGAACTGCTTCCAATCACCCCGGCCGCGCCGCCTCGAAACAATCAGCCATCTCGCCGGCACTCCCGGTCACTTTATCCGATCCTTGCTCCCTGAGTCGGCGCAACTTTTTTCCCCGAGGGGTATTCACGGCAACTTTTACGAGTCGATACACTTTTTCTCTTATTTAAATTATTCCTTTCAATTAGGCCCCGCGACCCAGATCGTGACCCGAATGGAAACTCGTAATTTTTTCCCTACACTCCCGAGGGATGAGCGGGAATCTTTTTGGGTTCAAGCCAATCGCTTTTCGGGAAGCCACCGCGGTAAGCACCCGGTATCCCGCTGAGGAGTGGATAACTCCCCGCAGCATCCCCCCACCGAGTGGCAAAAATCAACCCATCGCATCGCACTGTTAGAAATCTCGGATTGATATCCTCAGTGTATCTCACTTTAGAGCCTATCCCCTCCCTGCCGCCGGCCCCCCCCCCCCCCCCGGAAAAATCTCGAGTATTATGAATGAGGATCGAGATCCATTCCGTAAGAGCAGAGTTAACTCCACAAGAACACCTAGTGAATCCAGATCGTAAGAGCTATGTCCTCTCTGCGAAAAGAGTAGATTCCATGCCGCATTCATGCCACTCGAATTTTTTGGCGGCAAGAAGGCTCCGGAATAGTGTTCGAAACTCACAGGCGCCAAATGCGCCTAAGATGTTGGTCATGGCGCCTAAAAAATGAAGGCTCTCCGCCAACGTGGCCCCTAAAAATTGCCCCCCTCCCCCCAGAAGAAATTTTCGGAAATCCCAGAAATTTTTCTGTTTGGTGATTTTTCGAAATTTCTCCCAAGTCACAGTTACTTGTTCTGTAACTAAAACATCTTGTTGACACATCTAACTTTTAAGTGAATGCGCCATGATATTTAGGCAAAAAGTCAATTTGGCCCCTAAAAAGCGAGCTTGATGAGCCACTTGGCTCCTGAAACTCAAAGATGAGTTCGAACACTGCTTCGGAGTGACAACTGATCCCAAGAATTCTGGGAAACTGATGTATTTTGAACTGAATTCGAAGTACCTATTTCAAATGAAAGTGTGAAAAATAACGTCAAAGGGATGTGGATGACCTATCGTGGATTTTATGTGTCTTTTACCAATAGAGAGGGTTACGAAACACTGACATGACCTCCCACCCCCTCGTAACGCAGGCGCATTCCTCCAAGCGCTACGTGATTTATGAACGCTCCTACACTTGAAATTTTGCCCGCCAATTCAGATGAGTATGTGCTGAATGTTAACGTAGCCTTCATTCATATTTGCCACATACTAATTATATTAATATTATGATTATTTCTTTGACGGTCGACGACATTATCAAGAATCAACTGTTAAAATTACATACACTCAGTCGGAAAAAAATATTCAACCAGGTACTCTTTACCCCACATGACGAGCAAGTCCTACAGTTCTTAACTTTATGCATCATGGACCATTTCTAAACAACTAGTCTTTTGATTGTCTTTTTTCCCCTTTTTTTCTTTAATTCTTTACTTTGATGGCTGTACCTATGTTGACCTGTTGACCCTGTTGTAGATCCGTAGCTCAGTAATATCATTCAGTACCACTTTATTTTGCAGATTGAGGATTCTCTGGGCAACACATGGCAGTGGATCTACTTTATTTCTATGGTCATTCTAGGTGCTTTTTTCGTCATGAATCTAATTCTTGGTGTGCTCAGCGGGTAAGTTGATGAGAGTTTAAAGATCTCTTGTACATATATAATTTTAAGCCAAATCCGTCCGTCAAAAAATGTCTACTACTTTTTTTTAAAAATGAACTCCGATTTTAAGGAAGAGGCGCCGACGACTCGCACCTCAAATATTTGAAATGTATAAAAAATCAATTTGAAGCTCCAATTTTTCCCCACCCCAAGTAGCATCTCTCAACGGAAAAATCGCTACATATTGCGATTTTATCGGCGATAAAATCGCCAGGATCATCAACTTCTGAGCGATTATCCTCGATTTTATCGCGATAAAATCGCGCTTTTAACGTCCGACAATTTATCGCGATATTTTCGAAATGAAAATCGCGATGAATGGCGATTTAATATCGATTTTATCGATAAAAATTGATCGCGATTTTATCGAACCAAAAATTGCAATTTGTTGCGCTTTAATCGCCATTTATCGCGATTTTTAATGCGATAATATCTCGATATATTGCCACCGACATAATCGCGATAACCAACCGATAAAATCGCTATATCGCGATCACTGCTACTTGGGATACTGCGCGCTATTTACTGTGTAACGCTCGGTTAATCCGTGCACATTAATGTTGAATAGTCGCGTATCCATCGTAAGATGCAAATCTGTGTCAATCGCTATGTCGCGATAGCGTTGCAGAGACTCAGAACGGCACGTTGTTGTGTGCTTGCGTAGTTACGAACACAGAAAGTCCAGGCGCCTTCATTTCGCGTGCACGCAACAAAGACATCTACTGAGTAGGATTAGTGGTATCATTAGCAACCATCGTTATTTACCCCCCTTTTCTTTTACGATAGTCTTGCGCTTAATCTTTTTGTTAGCCGAGCCCGTAGAATTGTTTTCATAAGTCACAAACATAGACAAATGATTGTAATTCATGCCCATGATCACAAATAACTTTTTAACAAAATCTTATGTAGTCCTCCAATCAGGTCTCTTCTAACCTCCATGCTCTTTCTTTGAGGTTATGTTGACATTCCTCATTATTACTCCAAAACCAGTCCTTACTGAGGAAACTTAAATTCTCCACCTGGATCTGTAAAGTTGTCCCTAGTCATCTTTAAAGAAATCCCTAACAGTTCATCAGAGTGTAAGAATGTTGGAAAACCCTTTTTTAATTGCTGCTTCAAAATGTGAAGAATGGGAGGAAGAAGCCTCTGTGAAGCTGAAGCATGTGGGACAGTTTTGCAAATAAAGTGATTGTTTGTGTGACCATCGATTTTCAAACTCATTGTCAGGCGGAAAAAAAACAAAAACACTTAATTAGACAAGGTGGCAAATGGAAGAAATGGAGGCTGAAGGTACCCTCAAATCAATTTGTTTAAATGCATGCATATTATAGAAAGTTTAAGTGGCAAACAACATTGCTGGAAACATTTGAACATTGTTTTTTACCTCTTGTCTCTACTAGTTCAAACGGCCATAGTCTAGAAATGTTTTGAAATTCACAATTTTAGCCCCGCATTTCATAATGAGGAGTAGCAACACACAGTCTCAAAGTACCTACCATATTCATGTCATTTATGAAATTATGCCAATAATATCTTTTACATCACGCACTCAGGACAATAAGTAAGATTTAAACTTTTTGCGTCAATTAAGAATTTCTTCACTTAATACATATCGACTGTGAAACTCCCAAACCAGGTATCTCAGTTTACGATGTTGCAGACTTCCTGTTATATTTTATTTTTAAATAGAAAACTACTCAACGTCAAGAACTTCCATGATTTTTCTTTCCTGTGCGAAGACAAGTCTGTAAAAATTTCAAGAAATAATATTGCTGTGGTGTCCTTTCAAAAAGTAAAATGGGAGCGGAGATTTTTAGACGCTGCAAACGAAATATGCGGGCTGGTAGTTTCAGTGTCGATATGTGAAGAGTTCTCTAACTCACACCCATTACTTAACAGTGATATGGGCTTCTTTAAATTTTCAAGATTTTGTCGCAGTTTTTCACACTTTCTCTCACAATTCTATTGAAGGAAGACTCTTATGAGTATTTTCATTGGAAAGGTAAAAACTGTGATTAGATTTCTAGCATACCATTTATGGCGCTAATGCCGAGTTTGTTGGAGCAAACATTCTCTGAATAAATCTTTTCCTCCCTCTTTTTTTTCAGAGAGTTCTCCAAGGAAAGAGAGAAAGCGAAAGCCCGAGGGGACTTTCACAAGCTTCGAGAAAAGCAGCAGATAGAGGAGGATCTGAAAGGATACCTTGACTGGATTACGCAGGCTGAAGACATAGAGCCCGAAGCTGAGGATAAGAATCACACTCAGGATAATAAAAGTATGCACAACCAAGAAGATGTAAATTTTTTCTGATTGCCTCTCACTAAACGCTTGATTTTTCAGACAGTTTCTTGTTCCTGATATGTTCCATTCCTCCTTATTTCTCGGAAACACAGTTTCATCTCACTATCCTAAGAAAATAAAGATACACCAAAATAGCCCGAATAATTAAACAAAGAACAAACACATTACAGTTGGTAAACGAAGGCTGAAGGCGCATTCAAGATATCTGGCTCCATTTGGCAATATGAACATTGCACTAAATTTTACAGCCTATCTGTGTTGTCAACCGTAATAACATAACTTTCTAGTGACTTTTTGTGTACCAAGATCAAAATTTTAGTTCAATATTTCAATTTTTGTGAGCATTAGAGACTCTTCTTGTAAAATATTGTCATGGAACCCATGATCATCACTAATTTATCGCCAAAAATCACTAAAAATCAAGATATTCTGATTTCCTGTTTTTCTTTTGTTTTTTGCCACAAGCTTATTTACTTTTCTCACATGAAACTTAGGTACTTTTACTTAATTTGAAACAATTATCAGAAAATTGATTTTTGCACCATCATCAAGAGATCTGCTAACCTAGGTACATATTACTTAAATTCTTGAACCGATTCACTGGATTTTTCATTTTGTATGAAGTTGAAGTTTCAGGCAAATACAATTTTTCATGGTTGATTTTTGTAGGTAAAATTGTATATCATCTTATGTTTATCGTGGAAAACATTGGTCAGAGTTAGTTGATCTCCTGCATGTAAGTAATGATGTAATTAGCTTCAGATGGTGGCACGACATGAACAAATTTTCCAAGAGGTTACTTTCTGTTTCCATTGTGCCATTTACAGTAAATTGAGTTTTATGTAATTTTTTTTTTTTTTTTTTTTTTTTTTCCAGATAAATCTTCAAGTAAGACTGAATCAGCAGATAGACTAGAAGGGGATGAAGGGGAGGTTCAAGAATCTTGGTGGAGGAAAAAGAAAAAAGACTTTGACAGGTACCTATCTCTTATGAATTTAATCAATTATTGTAAATTTATTATCAACATCTACCTATTTTCATAGATTAAATTTTATCACAGTTTTCAGGACCATATTCACATTTTGGTTAGGTGGAATGGGGGGGGGGGGGTGTGTCTATACTAACCGTCATTTTAATATGGTGGCTAACCATTCGAAATCATATATTTGTTAGATGCCCACCTATTAAAAAGGAAAATCAAATGCTCAGTGCTGTGCTTTCATGTCTGCTTTTAATGCTAGTCCGTAACAAATCTTATTTTATGCGCAAAAAAATTAAAGGAAAAATAAATAAGTAGGTAATTAAATCATCACCTGAAAACTTGCAAATTTTATAATTTTTTCTTTCATTGTTTCAGGGTTAATAGGCGTGCTCGAAGAGCATGCCGCAAGGCTGTCAAATCTCAAGCTTTTTATTGGTTAATTATAATTTTAGTTTTTTTAAATACTGGTGTTCTTGCAACGGAACACTACCACCAGCCAGAGTGGTTAGATGAATTTCAAGGTAGGTATCATTTTTTTCATTTGTAAAATAAATTTCCAAAACCTAGATTATATAGAATTTTTGTAAGTTAAGTAAGTAAATTATCCAGGAATCCACTGCGACTCACTTCTGCTAAATTATATTTGATGTTTCAAGAATCCTTTATGAAACCATCACTATTGTGGTTTCCTCTATTTGATCTGTGTAAGTCTCTTCAGATACTTGAAGGATATTTTCAATCAGCTGTTACTCGGGGCTCAAATTTGCTGTTACTCGGGGCTCAAATTTTTTCAGCAGACAAAGAATATTGTATAAAAATTAATTCTCGAACTTTATCAGTCCATCATTTTTTCCAGGTCTGTTTTTTTTTTAACATTTTACGAAGAAAGGAAACTGCTCAAGAAAAATATTGGGTGTACCTACTATTTGATATTCAACTTTCTTAATATATGATCAGAGTCTTGTAAAACAGTTTTTGGCTGTGATTATGCAGGAGTGTAGCGAGAGGGGGGGGGGGGGGGTTCTGGATTTTCCCCCGCATCCCTGGGAACTGGAAATTGTTTCCAAAATCGTAATTTTTAGGAATGTTTTACCTTTGAGCCCCTGCCCCCTCCCTGCATGAGAAGTTTTTGACCGAAGACCCCTATGAAAAAACTCTGACTGCACCACTGTAACTGTTTATAATGTTGCCCATAATTTGATCTTTTTTCTGTTGCAGAAGTTACCAATATGTTTTTTATAGCTCTTTTTACAATGGAAATGCTGTTGAAAATGTATAGTTTAGGATTTCAGGTACGTTTACTACTCACAATTGTTTTGATGAATTTAAATTGTTCGTATTGAATAGACAAACATTAAAAGAAAAAACAAAGTTCCAGGTACTTCATGGCATCCAATCCAGGTGTTGGTACTGAATGCCATACTTCTATCTGCCACTTGTATGAAACTCTAATTACTTGAGTGATTGAATTATTCATCACCCTCCCCTTCCCTCCCATCTGATTGGACAAACGTGCATCACAGTGAATCATTGAAGTATCAGTATCTTGCAGTCAAAACCTGCAAAATCGAGACAAAGCATAATGTATCTGGTCAAAAATGTGATTTGTCAGAGATCCCTTGGTCAAATCCAAGATTTTCGTAACAATCATTCAATTCGTTTTGGTCCTTCAAATAGTGGTTTGATGGTTTAAATCACCATCTGATGCACCGCAGATGGTCACGTACAGGTCAAATCTGATTTTTAAATTATAGACAGTTATAAGCCCTCCCTCTGCCTTTGCAACTAATTTAATAAAATCAATATTCATGGGGAATACACTTGGATAATCAATGCTGCAAACTTTATCAGCTATACTTCTGTGATTTTATTGAAACAAACAAGTTACAACTTCCCATCAACATGTACATAAAACTGATGGAAAGAAAGTTAGTTGAATGTATAAATTGAACAATATTTCCAGTTTACTGACCTTCAAAATTGAACTGTAAATCATCTTTTTTTAAGGAAAAGGTAATTTAGATGTTCATTGAAATTCATTGTAATGCTTTGAATACAATTAAATATGTTTTTGTTTCAAGACAAGAGGACTAACTCGTCTTTCATTTTTTGTTGCAGGGTTACTTTGTCTCTCTGTTTAATCGTTTTGATTGTTTTGTTGTTATTGGAAGTATAAGTGAAATGGTGCTCACCCATACCAATATTATGCCCCCTTTGGGTGTGTCTGTTTTGCGTTGTGTTCGACTTCTTAGAGTTTTTAAAGTTACCAAGTAAGTATCCAAAAACCTATCCATTTAGAAAAAGTCCTAGAAGAAAAAGATGACAAGTACAAATAAAATGCTTCCCAAACATTGATTGAAAAAATGAAAATTTCCTGATTACATTCAGAATCTACTTATTTTCATTTTTTGATGCTCTTCATTAGCATTGCTCATTTTTCTGGAAAAATGTGTACTGATTTATTTTGATTAGTCTTTCCTGACCTTTCCCTCTTCATGGCCGGAACTTCGGCACTCCACTCGAGAGCCTTGCTCCTGTCAGTGTGTCTTGGCTGTTACATTATGTTCATTAATGTCTCCTAATGCCTCAAGCTGTTCTTATAAAACTATGAAATTCTAGCCTTGCACTTCCTTTACCAGTATTAATAATTTTACTATCCTTACGCAAGTGCAGTCAGTGATTTTCAGCTGCCCACAACCCACTGTTGCTCCTGAATCATCTGTGCTGCTCAGTTTTCATTCATCCTGCCAGCGTAAGCAAATAATAAATTTTTCAATCGATCTGTCATCTTCAATTTTCCCAAAATTTGTATAAGACATGAACCATGTCTTTTATAACTATAAATTTGACTAATTGTTGACCAGGAATTATTTTTTATTATTCTTATTTGTATTTTTTTTTCCTACAGATATTGGCGATCACTGTCAAACCTAGTAGCATCTTTGTTGAATTCCATCCAATCAATTGCATCTTTACTTCTACTTTTGTTCCTGTTTATTGTGATATTTGCTCTTCTTGGCATGCAAGTGTTTGGCGGGAAATTTAACTTTGACCCATCGCAATTTAAACCTCGTAGTAATTTTGATAGTTTTTGGCAAAGTCTTCTCACAGTCTTCCAAGTAAGTATCCATTTCCACATTAAATCTACTTGCACTCCATTTTCTTCTCCCCAAGAGTCGATTTTAACTCCTCCAATATTTATGTGTATCATGTCCGATTTGAAATTTTGATCCTAATTACTTAAATCTTCTAAAGCCTTAATTCTCATTATCGGTGGGCTGTAACAAATTCTAAATAAGTAACTCAGGCACCGCATGTCTGAAAGTAAGAAATTACACTCAAATACCTTAGGAAAACTTTCTGAGGAAATCAAAATTATTTACGCCGCCAATTTTTTTAAATTATACCTAATTGTTAAATCACTGTATTTCGTTCAAAAAATTCAAGCATAAAATCACAGGCTCAACTGTATAAAAATGACAAAGCCCCACCACCTCCAAGTTGCCTTTCAAGGTTTGCCCTTGTATTTTTTTTCCCTCTTTCCGAAATCTCATTCAGAATGTGCCAGGTGACTGGTTCACAGCTGTATTTGCATTCCAAAATTCAACCAAAAATCCAACACTAAAGGAAACTGCTGCTTTTTTTGGGAATAGTTTAATGATGGCTTTATATATCAATTTTAAAGAAATAAATCAGGGTTATTTTAAGTTGACTCAAGCTCAATTTTTTTCTGATGAAAAATTCACATCTTTTCTTTCAGATTCTTACAGGTGAAGACTGGAACACTGTAATGTATGATGGCATTCGAGCTTATGGAGGAGTAGCTTCCATTGGTATTTTAGCGTGCATCTACTACATTATTTTGTTTATCTGTGGTAATTGTATCCTTTTCAACATTTTGAGTAAGTTGGCAAAGTGAGAGAACCATGTTTACTTTCTGTTAATGGCAACTCTGAGTGGCACTGGACAAATGGGTGTCGTATAGGAGGATTCCTGCTGCCTTTTCCTTTTGAATTATGGAATTTCATAAATCATTATCACCCTCTCTCCCTTTCTTCACCAAAAGAAACAAAGGTGTCACTGTTCTTCAATCAAAACCAAATATTCTTGAGAATTATGAGACATACTTTGATGAGCAACAGCGGATGCTCCTTAATGAATTTTAAATTCTCAAGAGGTCGTTTAAAGCATTTGGGACTAAATTCAAAGTGTGAATTTACTCTAGAGAGACAAGAATTTGAAAATTAATTATTAAAGTACAAAGTGGGCAACAAAAGTAAGATTTATCCAGAAAAAGGAAGAAGTGTAAACGACCATTTTTAAAAATTTGGCTTCAGCATGGTGGTAGAATCAGATCATATGCTACCCCACCCCCTGCTCTTTATCGTAATTACATCTTTGAAACAAAAATATCTCTCTATCTTTTGATGGGACTCCTAACAACTACCTATGCTATTGATTTTATTTGATATTTCGATCGATTTTTCCTCAACTGATGATCTCAGATATATTACTGAATGTTTTCTTGGCTATTGCTGTCGATAACTTGGCGGATGCTGAATCATTAACAGCCATTGAAAAGGAAGAAGATGATGAGGTAAGTAATACCTCATGTTCAAGCTTGCCCTTATTAAGAGAGTAACACGCGTGATTAATACAATTACTTATCGAATGCAGCATCCATGTTCAGGGAAACTGTATCCTCCCAGTAATGATTTTCTTCATTATTCAACAACCTCTACTCAAAAGTATTCACATTTGCAGTTTTATCCCAAGATAATGCTCTCACAACCAATTCCTGTTGAAGAGCATGCTTTCACAGAATCTAACCTGGTAGGCAATGATAGGGTGAAAGAGAGTAAAACGTATTCTTCTCCTCATGATCAGTCGTCAAAATAAGCTTTTCCCCATTACTCGAAGAGAATCTTAATTTTCAGGTTCAAAATTCTCAGTGTATTTCCTATTTATCGATTTCAAAGCGTTAGATGACCCTCCTCCCTCTTGTGATCACAGTTGTTGATAAACTTAAAGCAAAGAAAAAATAAAAGCACGCCAGTGCTGAGATGTGTACTGAATCTTTGCCATTTTTTCATTGCAGTCCACACCAATTTCTGATAGACACCTTTTTAGACAAAGAAAAGCCAAAGAGGGGAAAAAGTGCTCTTGAAAAGGGAGACAGGAAGATCTTAACCTCATTTTTTATTTTTTTCATTTTCAGGCAGAAAAGCAGCAGAAGTATGCTAGTGGTAGTCCTGGTCCAAAAGAAGACGGAATGTCCAATGATGATATGGGGCAAACAGATGATGAAAATGGGTAATTTTTCTCCGCTTCCTTCACTAAGTCCTTTTATTTTTATTTTTCTTATTAGGTTCCCTGCCGCATGCAATTGTCAAATTATGATCAGACAAGTGAAATATTTATCAAAGACCAATTTTTAACTGCACCTTAGGCAACATATGATATGGAAATATTTGTTGAAAAGAAATAATTAACCACTTAAAATAGAAGCTAATAGGGAGTGGAGCCTATCCTAATGCAGGGTGTCTGCAGGTCTGGAAAACCGGGAAAAATCAGGGAATTTGATCACTGTCTGGAAAACCGGGAAAAGTCAGGGAATTCGATCGAAAACCGGTGAAAGTCAGGGAATTTTCGCAATTCGAACATTTCGCGGCTATTTTTGCTTATCACTGCCGAATTGGCCGAGTAGCACGCTCGCGTGGCTGATATGTAAACTGCTCTGTTCAACCAGTTTGCAACACGGCCGCTAGGTTCACTAATGTGTGTTCGCTAACTTTAAAGATCGAATCGATCTGCCCTATTTAATTTATCTACTTAATTCATGCCAAATGGCAAGATAGACTAAATAGACTTGAATGAAGTTAACTTGCTAACAGCAGAAAATTACAGTAAATAATGACAGGAAACTAAGTGCCCCAGTTTTGAGCAGATGGTTAATCAATTTTTTCAATAAGTTAGGAAATTTAATGAAAGTGCTAGAATTTTAGTTTTTCTTTAACTGAGTAAAGAAATATTTAATGTCAACTGCATTTTGCATGAAATTTTTCTGGTTCTTAAATCATCATGTTCACAACTGGTGCATCCACCTTGTAGAAATATTATTGGTGGATTATATTCTAACAAGCCAACGCTTGTTGAGTATAAGACAAATTCAATACCAACAGTAGGTTCTGGAATCCACTGAATTTATTTATCTAAAATCGAGAAGAGACTCGTATTTCCTCTTGATTATAGCAAAATCTACCTGAGTTAGGCACATTTACAACTCTTGTTTTATATTTTAAGAAAAAGAGACTTGTTTTTTCAGGGCACTAAGTAATATGTCAATATTTATGAAACCACCAGGGTGAACTATAGTTTGAATTTTCAAAAGTATACGAGGCAATATGTCACAAAGAGAGCGTAATAGAGCTTAAAAATTAAATTTTGAAGGTGAATTTTAGTCTGAGTATACCATTTTGGAATTAGCTTTATTTTGAGTATTTAGGATCTCGTTCCTTTCAAAAGTATTACTCAACCCCTTCCAACGCCATGGTAATTCAGAATATGACTTTACGGGGTCATTCCTAAGGATAGTTTTTTTTTAATATTTTCTAACTAGTTCATCGTATGGCTAAACCCAAAAAGTCAGGGAATTTTGTCATTTTTTGTCATGGAAAACCTGGAATTATCAGGGAATTTCATTTTGTAAATCTTGTAGACACCCTGTAATGAGAAGTTATAATTTAATCAAATTATCATATTCTCATGGCTGATTATCCATTTGCAGGAGCTTGAAAGGATCTGAAATGGACAATCAATCTCAAAATGAAACAGATGAAAATGAACGTTACAGTGGCGAGGAAGAAATGGAGGAAGAGGAAGAAGATGATAACCAAGGTAAGAATTGATATTTGCTGAAATGAATTTTATTAGCATTGACTGTTCATTATTTCTTCATTAGATTTATCATCGCTGTTTTCCAAGGATATGTGTACAGATGACCTTGGATATAACTTCTTGAATATTAAATCTCATTTACTTAGCAAATAAGAATGAATACGAACATTTCTACAACAGCAGTATTTTTGAAGAAGTCAACTTACTAAAAGTTGATGAACAACCTTTAGGAATAAAAATTGTGATGCCTTAAGCATAATGTAACTGAAAATTAAAGAGATGAAACGTCCATTTTTTAATATATGCTTAGTACTTAAGATCTACCTCCAATACTTTAGATCAAAAATTGAATCTTTTATGCTCTTTATACTTTTAATCTCAATAATTTGTAAAAGAGCTCACCATCAACATAAGGAAATTCATGTTGGTTGATTGTTGTGAGATGGAGATTTTTATCGCTCTACCACATTTCATAGTTGCTCCAATGATTCTACTTTGTTCAGAACCATAACTTTTTCCACAGCATCATGTTAACTACCCTTGCAGTTAATGGTTGAGAGGCATGCAAGGAACATGACAAATGCAAGTGATGAAGATAGTTTTGGGCTGGCTAGTGCTTATTTCACAATGAGTTCAATGTTGCTCTCATTATTGAAGGTTGCCTTTGATAGAGGAAATGAGAGGGAACATTATTTGAGGAATCATTCATATTACAAGATCGAAAATCCCAAAACAGTTTCTTCAGTTTATTGTCATACTGAGTGCCTATCAGATACCTACCAAGTGCCTGTTTGTCAGGATGAAAGAACCAAAGCACCTTAATTTAAAATTGGCTCTTGTGGGATTGTGATAGCCACACTATTTGATCTCTTTCAATTTGAAGTTTTCCTCAAGACACGCATCAAAATTTTAGCTGAAGTTTGTGGCAACTCAACTACTTTAACAGACAAGCATTACTCTTAAATTGAATAAATCAGGTTCTGTTGTTGAGGCAACCAATCCAGTCGGAGAAGACTACGATGAAGAGCCAAAGGGACGGAAAACGGCATTGCCGCGTAAAATGTCTGACACTAGCCAAGCACAGGAGACCAAGCCGATTCCCGCGGGCACCTCATTTTTTATAATGTCCCAAGACAACAGGTGAGGTTGCTCGAGGCTGGTCTGTCTTTTCTTCAGTCAGACCCTTTCGGAATGAAGAATGAATTCGGTTACTCATAGTTTTGCTCTTTTTCTTTGAGTTTTGGCTTTTTGGAATGTTCTTGCGACCCCTTTCCCCCTTTTTTTCCTCTGCTTCCACTCAGTCTGTCTCCTGCGCAGATCACCATAAGTACGCATCCATTTTCAGAGATAATCTCAAGGAATTGGAGGCCTGTCACTCCATAAACACACAATATCTTGTACCCTCCTAGTAATTTGTTTTTTGTCTCTTTTAAGGTAACAGTAGTATTGCATAACTAAAAGCTACTTCTTTTGTGAAATCTTAGATTGTGTTCTGGATGTTAATGAAAAGAAAGTCTTGGGAATTTCAGTATCAGTTTGGAATTATTTTTATTTTAGCGGGCCCCTTGCTTCAAAGCCCTCAAAAATGCTAATTGGCCAAATAATAAATAATAATGATGCTCACAAAGTTTATCCGAAGTGTTAAAAAAATTTATCTTTATTTAAATAAGTACATAAATACCACCGCCATTTTAAATTAATTTATTATTTTTATGTTCTAAATTTTTATAAATCATGAATACACAACACAAGACAAATATTGTGAAATAATGTGTGTTTTTTTTACTCAGCTCCTGTCTGTAATTCAGCTTTAATTAAGTAAAGTTTAGATCCATGTTTCTTCACCCCCAATGTTCAAATATCTACGTTTTTGGTAGCCAATCTATGCCACAGCTGTAAAGTATTTTTGGCCATTCTAATGTAAAGAAAGATTGATTTGAAGTCAAGGAAGCAATTTAGTCGACAAATCTTTTTCTTTTCTTGAGTTTTCTTATTTTTAATACTTGAAGAAGCAACTGAACAGCTAGGTATCTGTGTAGTCCAGAAATGACAACAATCTTCTTTGATCCAATGTATAAACTGTTGTTTAAGATATTGTCACCTCTTAGAAAGAATCAATAGGTATCAAATGTAAATCCTCAATTTTGTATTGGAATCTATAGAAATGCTCCAATAAAGTCTTCTCTACAACCACTGCTACTTCTGTACGGAGGAACCTTAAGAATTAAACAAGACTCCTTTTTTATTTAGTTGCATGCAAACGCTGAATCTTTAATTAGAAGTTGTAGCAGTTAGAACTCTGAAATTCTCAGCTTTCAAGTTTGTTCACCCAACGTACATGTATGGAGATTGATCAAGAGATCATACAAGTCCTTGTAGTGTAGTGGCAAATTGTATCACTTAATCATTTAAGGATCACCTTTGATCATTACAATTCATTTCTTATTCCCTAGTATTTTTGAACATTGGTCCTCTATCTTAAAGCTATTCAGTTCAGTTCAAATAATATTAGGAGAATTTCCCAACGCAAACTCAAACTCTCATTTCATCAAGGATATCAGTCAACCTTTTTGTAAATAATCTTATCGTTTGGTTTCAAAACCTTCAACATTTACTCATTTTTCAGAGTTTTTCCACTTGCTCTAATAATATTGTCTTTACAGTACGTTAAGAAGAGATGAAGTGCTTGTAACAGAGGAAAAAAAGAAAGGAAAAAACCTTGTGATTTGGGAAAGGAAGATGGAACAAAAAATGGGTTTTAACTTTAAGACTTTCATTTCCTTTTTGCTTGAAGTGTGTGAAGACTTTTTTGAACCGGTTTTCATCCTGCATTTTTGGGTCTGTTCCCTTTTCTTTGAAAAAAAAGTAGTCTAACTGAGCCATTTAAAGAGATTTATCAATTTTAGAACTTTAACATATCCTACCTCAATATAGTACAATTTTACCACAAGATTATCCAGAAAAAATTAATAAACATTACATTCAGAAAATGAATTAGCATTTGCGGCCCTGTGAGTAGCAGCGAGAGCTTCGATGGATTATGTTGAAGAGCATGTCATAGGATGGAGACTTACCAAAATTTCCAGTCATACTTAAGATTTTATTTGAAAAAACAAGTGATTTTAATGCCTTGCATATCATTGCTAATGAAAGTCGTTAAAAGTGAGCTATAGGCGACATTTTCAATACTTCAATTGTGACTTATACCTTAAGCATGACTTTTGATGGGGGAGTATGTAGCAAGTCTTAAAATCAAATCTTTTTCAAAGGCAAACTGACCCCTAAGAGTTTTTCAGAGAAAAAGAAACCTTTCAACTCTCATCAGAAAGTCTTTCTCTCCAAGCAAAGATTCATTCTGGCTAACAAAATAATGCTGACTATAATTCTTAAAAATTCATAATAAAAAATTGCCACTGAATGAGAATTATTCCATGTCCTCATGCCCCTCTCCTCTCAATTGGTAGACGATTTGTTGTGCTACTTTTCAGTATGCTTGGCCCTTATTCCAACACTAATGCTGGGCAGGGGCTTTGATGGAAGAGGTCACTGTTTTGAAAAGTCTTCAAGCACTCTTATTGCGTTGAATTGTTTTTATTCATACGAACACCATATTGCATGTTTTGAGTAGACTCAGATGATTTACGGGAGGATCCCTCAGCGCGCCCAAGACGCCTCTCTGAATTCAACATGGCCACTAAAAAACAGCCCATTCCAAATGCATCATCATTCTTCATTTTTTCACCAACTAACAGGTGAACATTTTATACATTAACTCAATATGTAACAATTTTCATAGCTCCTCAATCTGGTCACAGCAAACTGAAACTACAGCTATTATAACTATTGTTGTAATACCTCTTTTAAAAAAACATGAATGGATGTATCCATGAAAGGGGATGTGCTGATAGATTCCTTGCATCAGATGATGTCACTACTAGAAGAATATTCATTTTAAAGGGTTTTTTTTTTATTATTACTATTATTTTATTTTATTTTATTCCCCTTCCTCTCAAGTATAAGAAATAAAAGTTCAGGGAACCCTATCAAGACTTCTAAAATCTATTTTCTTGGGTGGTGTTCATCAATAGTTAAGCACACATAGCAGTAAGGGAACAGATGCATTGGAATGTTGATAAGACGTAGCATCTTGCTCATAAATTGCACTTGGTTCGTACTAGCCACACTCAGTCTAATTTTCTTACCTGAGCTTTGCCTATTTTTTTTTTTCATTTGTGACAATCTACAGGAAAAGGGGCCTCAGACTACAATTGAAATTGTTTAGCAGAGTCATTTTTATTAAGTAAGGTTAAGAACAAGATTTTGAAATTTTAGTGGACAACTTTTCGTAGTGCTCCGACAAATAAGTTGCCAACGGTTGAATTCCTGTTTGTGCCAGCATAGGCTAAAAGTTGCAACATTATCTGGCAATTTTGTACCATCATTAGATTTTAGAGTAGCATTTTCTGGAATCTAAGGTTTTTGAACCGCAAACTTCAATCCGTTAATTCTCTGGTTTGATTTGCTTAGTATTCATCAAAAACTTTTAGTACTCAGGTTTCTGTACCTCAAATTGGGATTTCTGCAGATGAGGGTCCCTTTTTTGATAGACTATCACATTTGTCTGGAAACAAATGTTACACACACCAGTCATAATTTTTTTGCTTAAAGTAGGCCTAGCACACTGATTTTTCTTTCAGATAATTCGGTTTCATTGGAATTTTAGATCGGACAAGAGTTTTTTTTTTTTTTTTTTTTTTTTTTTTTTTTTTCTTCTAAATGCATTCCTGATTACACACTTTGACTCAACTTTTTGAACATCATACATATCATTGCGAAGTGCTAACCAATGGGAAAGGTGGCACTCAACAAATCAGCATACTCTCCTGTCAATGGATTTGTTAGATAAATTCAGGAACAGTAAAATTTTACCCATCTCTACTGGGCACCGATTCTATATACTTTCTCTTCAAGCAAAGCCCCCAAGAAGACCTAAGCCAAAATTAGATCCTCAAAATCTCTGGATTTATTCTCCTGATGTATATCAAAATCTCCTCATCGTTGATTTCTATGATCAAAGCTTGAGTCTCATTGATAACACAATTTTTTTCGTTTTTGGTAGTGTAGAAAATTACCACTTGATTTTACTGATTTTTGTGCGAGTGCCGGTATTTGCATTCAGTAGTTGATTTTCAAGGACCTTGCTTGATTTGAGCCTCCCATTTTACCTGTTTGGATTTCCTCAAAGGAGTGATTATCATTAGGCTGATAAATGAATTTTCGTTTTCTCCTTTGTAGTGCCAAATTGATTGCAGTTCTGCTTTATCACATTTTATTAGTCTGAGAATATTATTCCTAGAAATGATATGGAAGCCAATATGTCATTAATAGATCAAAATTTTTAACCATAGATGATACGTTTCCCTTTTTCAAATTTTAAACAAATTTATCTTATGAAGGTGGTCCAAATTTCCTCTTTTTCTCTCCCTAGAACTATTGAAGTTACAAAAATTATTAATATTCTTTCGTAAAGCTAATACTTTATTATATTAGCTTTATAGCTTTTTGTTTTTAAATCAATTGATTACTTAGGAGCAATTGCATTTCCCTGTAGCCTCTTCAGACTATTTACCTTCATTTAGGAAAAAAAAAAATGATCTCCTTAGCTATTGAAGTTAGAAAAATATTAAATAAATTGTTCAAATACTTCCACTTCCAGAAATCGTGTATTTCCAATTCTATCCTAAAAACTTTCAGTCACCTTTCAAAAGGGTTGCAGAGTTTTTCCTTCAACTTTTTATGCGATTAAAAGAGCAACCTTACTGTTCAAACAAGAAAAAAAGACTAAGGAATAGCTAACTGTAGGTAAAAGCAATTTTGGTTTTGTTTTCCCTGCAAAATGATGTGGATTAAGCACCATTTCATTACCTTGTTACTTACTGTTTAACAGGTAATATTTTCAGCTATTTAAAAGGCTGTAGGTTTTCGAATGGAATCCCTATAAATTGAATTTTTTTCAGTCTTGAGGGAAAATAGACTTTTTTTTTACATTGCTTGAGTAATTCGTAAATGAAGAGCTACACCCTGCTTCAAATTTTGCAAATTTCAGTCATTTTACGAAGCTAAAATATAACTTTTTCAATAGTGTAAATGTTTTTTTGGTAGCATTGACAGTTGAATCACAAACCAGAGGTGGAACATAGAAGGAACATAGTGACAAAACATAAAGCTATTGCTCTTTTAACATTGTCATCAAAGTGGAATATAAACGTGTTCAAGGTGAATCTACATACCCTGTTCTCATGCAGAAATCTTTCCCAAAATCTTAAAAATCTCAAAAATTGTGAGATTAGTTTGTTTTCATGACAGTAAACCTGCATACATCTGTTTAATGCAAGAGGATCTATCTTCTTTCAAGTGCATTATTGCATCTAGTTTTTTCCTTTTTCAGGTTTCGTGTATTTTGTCATTGGTTTTGTAATCACAGCACTTTCAGTAATGTTATTTTGGCCTGCATTCTTATTTCGTCTGCCCTGTTGGCTGCTGAAGACCCGCTGACCTCTGAGAATCCACGCAACAAGGTACACTGTCCATCTTACGTAAAGATAATTTGTAAACTCTCACATGCTGCAAAATTTTTTTACAGATTGAGACCTAACAATCCAAGTGAACTTCTTTATTCTGTGGAAATCAAAGAAATTGCAAAAGAAGCAAAAATTAGGCAAATTTGAAGGTATTATATATCTAGCTATGCAATAATACGAAGATACCTATACAAAACAATAAATTATAGTACTAAGTAGTTTTAGGTTAATCACAGGACTTGTTTCAACATTGGCTATAATAACGAGATCTATCATAGAAGCATTGATGTATTGTAAACATCGATGCGAAATTTACTGAAGGCTCTGAGCAGTTACTTCAGATCTGGCCCAGCGCAACACAGATGGCTCAGAGCTGCTGCTTTAGGACAACATCATAAAGAGGATAATTTTTCCTAATCTCAAGTAAAATTCTCGAGTAAAATGTATGAAAACTTTCTAAATCATGATTAATTTCTCATTAATTTCTCATTCTGGCTACTGTAGGTAATGAGCTTCCATGGAGCAGATTTTGTTGTTTAAGAAGTATTGAGATTGACCTGCATGAAGATCAGCTATTTCATTCCTGTAGGGTCTGACTGCTACCAATTTGGTTTTTTTTTTCTGCCTAGGTGTTGGTTTATTTTGATTATTTTTTCACCACGGTGTTCACAACAGAAATTTGTTTCAAAATGATCACTTATGGATTCATTTTTCATGATGGTGCATTCTGCCGCTCAGCATTCAACCTTCTTGATCTCCTAGTTGTTCTAGTTTCTTTAGTTTCAGTCTTTTCAAGGTAAGTTGTAGTCTATTTTAACATTTCATTATTTACTAGGCACTTCAATAATTTTGAGTTATCATCCTGCTTTATTAAACATTAATGAAAAATTAACTAGCAGCATAAGACTCTGGCACAGCAAATATTTTTTTCCAGATGCTAGTCTTTAGCTCAATTCTTGCTTTATGGCAGTCTCAACAGCTTTGGCAAACAATTCTAACTGAACATGGCCATACCCTCATACGGTATGAACTTGGCTGTTTTAATCTCCCACTCTACAAATGATCAACATCTCAATCCCAACGCAATTGAACAGGGTGGACCAACAATTGCCAGATGGTTGCCTCCCTCCCATTCTATTATCTCCGTGGGGGACATAGGAGATATTGAAAAGGCATGGTTATTCGCAGCAACAATGGCAGATTTTTAAGCTTTTTAAAAACAATGTCACCTTCGAGGATCGAACATGGGCCCTCGATGCTTGCAGCAAACTGCCTTAACAATTGCACCACCTAGGCTATCTCAGTAACTACCAAAAAGGCGTATCAATTAACGAGTGTAATAAGTATGTCTAAAGTTAAGCACATAATTTTTCGTTTTTTTTGTTTAATATTCCTACCAATATTATCCCTCATTATAGGTCTCTTATATGAATGATGAACAGGTTTCCTAAATTGAAGAATTTATTAAAATAGTGGTTTATAATAACATTAAATTATTTTTAGATGTCATAGATAAAGATTTTATAACCAATACTTTTTTAGAAACACAATTCAATTTGTAGAAGTAACTGTTCTTTCCCTCTTAAATCAGCTTTTCTTCCTGAATATTTTAGAAAACCTTTTAGCTTATCCAAAAAATTGAATTTTGCCTTTCAACTTTCCTCTTTTCAGTTCAGGTGCTGTCTCGTTTATTAAAATTTTAAGAGTGTTTCGTGTCTTGAGGCCTCTGCGTGCCATCAACCGAGCTAAAGGACTTAAGGTATGTATCTGAAATTTTTGCATCTAACTTCTATCCCACATTTTACAAACAATCTTCAGCTGAATCTCCTCTCTTTAAAATTCTTTCGTAAAGTATTCCAATAGCTGAAACCTTCCTAATCATTAAAAAAATATGAAAACCGCACAATATAGTTAATTTTTCCTCTTCTCTCTACCATGGGTACTGAATGCTGAAATTTGATTATGCTTCAAAAATCATAAGCTACCTTGGGACTCTAAGTTGAATGATGAAAAGACATTATTCCTTCATCACTCTTTTCAAAGTGAGGTCTGTCAAAATTTCTCATGATGATTTAATCTCTCTAATTAAATTTTTCAGCAGAAGAGTAACGTATTTTACACATTGAATTTTTTACATTTGAAGTCATTTGACCTTCTGTTCCCTGACAATCGAAAACCGTAACACCTCTCAAGTCGAACCAGAAAAAGGAAATAAATAAGTCCTTCAGACAGAAGAGAGGTAATGTCGTACAATGTAACACACTGAGGAAGTAGTTAGATTTTATTTTTTTTTATTCAGCAATTGTCGATGATTATCCTCTGATTTTAGTGAAAACTTAATGACTTTCCATCCATTCGGTTTTTTTATTTTTAGAGCTTACTTTTTCTCTATCTCCAAATTAAGAAAAACATACAACATAAATAGGAGGAACAGCAAATGTAATCTACTAGAAATCTCCAATTTTTTTTTTTTTTTTTTTTTTTTTTTTTTTTTAATATTAATTTTAAATAAAACAGCTCTCCTTACGGTACATTAATCTTTCAGTTTAATATGTTGTATTTAGTTTTTGGTTTTTCTTTCAAGTTCATATCAATGGTCTCCTTACTGTGGCTCTCAATCTTTTTCATGCAGCCTCCATTCAATTTCTCAAATAAAATCCTTTTCCAGACTCAATTACGAGTGACAAAGTACTCTCAGCTTGTTTCATCATCTAACTCATTGAATGTTATCTCATAACTTATTTCTCTATTGAAGTAGGTGAGCAACTATTGGTTGCTCTTTACCTTTTGAAAATTCAATTGACATCCACGCATTCAGTCGATTACGAAGTCAATTAATATTGAAGGTATTCCATGTGGAACAGCAACCACAGCAAAAGCCAAGAAAGAGGAAGCTTTCAGTGTAAATATTTTCTCCTTTTTGGGATGGAGGGAAGGGGGCAAGTCATATTAGTTCACATTTTTTGCCTTGCAGTTTTCCATGAAGCTTAATCTTTAAACTGTTCTGCACTGCTGTTGCAACATAAAACACTGCATCGTTGAAAATTGGCACTATCTTTCCAGCAGACAAGGGAAAAATGAAAAATGAAAGATTCTAGTTAAGAATAAGGACTTAAATTAAAGTAGTTTTAACTTTTCATGTTTTCATATTGAAGGATGGTAAAAACTCCTCAAAAATCTCCTTGGCTTTTGCTAAGGTTCCTCGTGAAAATCGTATTTCTGTGTAGTTTCATCAGCTTTAAAAAAATTTCATAGTATTTCTTAGTCGACAGTTGGTTGGTAAAATTTTGCAAAACACGCTTACACCAAAAAATTTGACAGAAATGATAGCCAATGAAATTGATCTCATATGTTTAGCATGTAGTGCAGTGTGTCATAGTAGCCGTAAAAACTATCGGCAATATTGTGCTGGTTACTTGCCTTCTTCAATTCATGTTTGCGGTTATCGGAGTCCAGTTATTCAAGGTAGGGCTATGGCTACAAGCTCCTTTCCCGCCTTTTTCACCCTATGTTTTGAACACCCAATAACCCTACCTAATCATCCTGTTGCGTTCCTGGGGTTTTGCGATTTTTACACCTGAACTTGGTTGATTCACAAATTTTCATGTCTACTCAATTTATTTCCTTCCCTTTTCAGTTGCACACAAAAAATCTGTCATTCTCGGCAACAGTTGTCTTGGAAGTGTGTGAAAACTCATTTCTCAGTCTGAAAGCGAATGTTATTTAAAAGCCATTGTTATTTGAAATTTGACTTTAGCTAGTAAAAATCAGGATCAATTTAAGTTTTCCCGGGGGAGGGGGAAAGCAAATTTCTTCCACATATTTCAAAAGAAATTCATATATTTTCTATGACAAATACTTGTATCCATTATCATCAAGTCTTTTGAAGGGGCTGGTGATCTCTACTATTGCCAGATAATGCCATTTCTTCAAGAAAAATATTTTCTTATCGAGACTGAAGTACTTATTCAGCTATGTTCACTATATTTTAATATGCTGGTCCTATAAGAAGACCTGCTCAAGCTTAAAGCGCCAAATTTTGAGAAAATTTTGCTTTGTTGGAAAAATTTGGCTTAAAATGCTGGCCGTATTTCTACCCTAAATCCACACTACTCTATGTTCCATTGAAGAAACATTGTCAGAATGCCTGACCAGCTTGTAGGAAATGTATTAATCATCATTTATGGTGATTGTATTTTAGACCAAAATAGCCTTTGAGATACTTGTTATGTTCATCTTTGACAGAGTTGTCATTGTTTTTAGAATGTTGAGGGTTACATGCAAGCTCTCCCTGAAAGGATACCTCTTATTGAGTGATTCAAGGAGCTTACTTGAAAAACCAAGTAACGATTGATATTTCCAAATTATTTGAAGATAGCAGCAGCTTTAGTACAAAAATAAATCAGCAATCATGATTTGAAACCATTATGAGGAATAAAGAAAAAATGAAAGAAAAATCTGAATCAATTGTATGCAACTAATAAATAATGCGGGAATAAAATTCTTTGCAACTTTATTTGCAGCATCTAGTTTTAGTTTTTGTAAAAAGAGAAAGGAGAGGTTTTGAGGCGTTAATGTAGCCTCAAGAATGTAGTATCTGTGATGAATCCATCTCATCGGAGCTGTGTTTTCTACAAACCTAAATCAGAAATTTAGATTAAAGAAATGTAGGTATAGTTTTCATTACTTTTATCAGTACAACTAGTCATTTTTTCTTTCTGCATTATTTACGAAAAAAAAAAAACATAAGTAAATGGTCAGCCATGTTAATTTGATGCAGAGAATTTTACGTTAGGAAAAAGAAGAAATCTTTGCCTTTTTCTCCCAACATTCTTCGATGAATATCGTACGTTCATCATATGATTTAATCATCCATCTACTTATGTGACGTCAAAAGATTTATATGTTAGACTCTCAACTTTTCTATAGTATATTTTTTTTTGTTTATTTAACCAGTGCAATCAATTTCCCTAAATAATCAACTTTAAATGATTCATTTTGAACAAAACTTTCAACTCATGCACAATATTGAAACTTACTCCCTATGGTACAGCAAGGAGCTATTTTGAGATCCACTGAGGGTACAGCAGAAGGTATTGAATATGAGAAAGAAATGCTTTTTTACTACACAAAGAACACTGTATAATAGTGCAAGAATATTGAAAAATTATGCTTCAGCATTTTCTAAAAGTTCTATAGTGCACTCTCGGTATATTCATTTGCATTTTTTCGTACTTTTTTTTCATTCCCATAAGGAATTTATTCTTTTGATTGCCCTTATTACCAAGTGCAGAACAGAGTCTCCCTTCAAAAAACAATAATAATAATAATAAAAAAAAATTAAGCCCACGTCCTGTTTATAAAACATAATGAATGCCTGAGCTAAATAAGTTGATACATGGTCAATCAAAATACAAATAACCACAACATGAAGACCAACGCATGTAATTACATCATCGGAATCTTGCTGCCCATAATAATCACTTACAATAGAGACAAAAACTATTAACAAGAATAAAAAATAACCTACATTAAAACTGTAACATTTGAACAGCCAAAAAAGATACCCATGAACATTACGAGTGATATTTGTTTTAAATTTTAGCCACCTTAATGATGGTCTGTATCAACTGCTTATTATCAAGCCCTCTTTTCTTAAAATTATTGTCCTCTAGTTGACTTATCCAATAAGTCATGTGTGTATTTACACCAGTTTACACACAATTTTTCTCGCGAAAGCAGATTTTGAAGGCATTTTGTTCCCTATCAGGTACCCTGATCTAAATTTCTTATTAAGAAAACCAAAATTTGACCACCTTGCTATGCTATGCCTGACTTTCAATGCCTTTGATTGATATGAATAATCTCTCTCCGGGCTGAAATGACTAAATGCATGAAAATTGATTGGTGTGAAATTTCGACCCCACTCCTGTTTTCAATTTTACCTCCTCTCTGTGACTGAAAGAGCTCTTCGTTTCAGCTGTACTTCTCCGTCTCATCTTATGAAATAATCTTCTCTTTATCTCTCTGCCCTCCGCTCTTTTTTGGATTTTTCAGGATTCCTCTTTTTCATTCCTGTCTCCTCTATTCTCTTCTCTGTCTCTCTCTTTTGCTATTTTATTTGCTGATTTGCTACAAGTTAAAATTAGAGCCTTTAAAGTACATAAATCGAGGGAAAACTTATCTTTCAATGGTGAATGGTAATTGATTTACATTTCATTTGAAATTGATTATTTTAGTCTTATTTTTCTAAATTTTCATCGACAATAGAAATGTCTTTTAAGTAGGAACACACAAAAAAAGAATAAAATTATTTTAAAGAGCGAGCAACTGAGGGGCATAACGCAAACCTATCCTTGTCTTCTGTTCAGTGGCAGTTTGATTGTTTTAGAGTAATAGGAAAACAGCTAGGTAATTATCTTTTCCTCAAGACTGTGTTGTATGCCTTTGCACTTATCAACAGAATTATTATTGCTTAGTTGGTATTTCTCAGTTTTTTTTTTCTCCCTCTGAGCATTGCAGTAATAAAGTAATGTCAATTGCTTTAGTAGTTTTGCAAAATTGTGCCGTATTTCGTGTCTAACTTTCCATGAAGCACTAACGAGGCAAATTCTAGTAGAAATCACAAAAACACAAATTTGCACCTCTGTCTTTTAAGTGAGCACTAAGTGTTGCACAGGAGGATGCTTCCAGGAAAAGGCTACTCATCGATTTAAGAAGTAATTTCAAGACAAAGCATCATTTTTTGTGTCATGAAAAAGATGCTTCTGGTACTGAGAAGTAGGAGGTGGCCATAGTTAAATGACTTTAGTGAGTTAAAATTAACAATATTACGTTGCAATGAAATAAATTACCATCATTGAAACATTTAAATCAGTGAATGCATCCAAAGTTTTTCTAGTCGTACGTAGGACTTCATCATGGTTATGGATGTTTTGCCACCTGTCGATCAATTCATTGTTTCCAATGAAAGATAAAAATTAAAACTTTATTTTTTGGTAAGATCCAGAATAGTTGAGTTAATCAAAGTAAAAGAAAAGTGCAAAGAGAAAATAATCAAGATACTGCAAATTCTGAATAAAAAAAGGGTAACAGATTGCTCAAACTACATCCTATGTTGTTTGATTGTTTTAACAATTGCCTTTTTGCCCTCTCATCATAATCGCATCAATTAAACTGGGCCAAAAACATGTTGTGTGCGTTTGTGAAGAGGTTTGAGAGCTGAAAAAATGCTCACATTGAACCACACCAATCAAACGGCTTCATTTTATATTTGACTATATAATTTTTCATCCAAGTACCTAACAGTATAGAAGGTTTGAGTATCATTTAAAGTGGATTCCTTACAATTTTTATTGTTTTATGGCCTAGATTTCTTAGCAGCAAACATTTGTTTTTTTTTTTGTTGCTGTAGAAGAAGAAAAAGATTAAAATCTCAGCAGTTTGAACGCGTTTTATGTTTTCCAATTCATACATGCTACTTGACCGTTCAATTCTAATTTTCTTTGACTGGATTTTCTCGGACGTATCTTGCTATTTCATTGTGAGCTCCTCTCTAGATTATGTCAGTTTTTATATAAGTTTGTCGCAAATCTTCGTCAGTCACATAATTGACTTTTCCACCTTCTGACCTACTTGAGCAGCCATTGAAAAATGTTGATCCTCCCTCCCCCCCCACCTCCAAAAATGAGGATTTTAATAAAAACCTAGGTGTTTCTCACTTAATGACACGACATAACACACCTGAAAATTTTTGCCAGACCAATTGATAGTGAAAGTAAATTTATTTTGTGACATTTAAATGTGAAGTAAGTACACCAAAGAGATTTTTCTTTAAGCTTTACATTCCAAACTTACACAAGCAGGAGAAAATAATCTTTTAAAAAAAAAAAAAACGTACAATACAAATTTGGCCTGCATACTGCTACCTCCAGATTTTGCTCTCTCCTGGTGCACCAAAAAGTACATGCATATTGAAAAAAGTACATGTATAAAGCAATTAAGGCACACATGCATTACACTTCGCTATCACACTCAATTGCTGTCTCTATGTATTGAATCGCAAATGTTGATTTTTGAGTGCCTTGTGATGTTTGCTAAGGAATATCATGTTTTTTCTTCATTTAACTAAACTTTCATCGTGCCATAGAATTTCAAGATCAAGGAGGAGAGCCCTCTTCAACCTCAGTACATATGCCAATTAATATGTCCTTTTTCTGTTTCAAAGTTTTGCACACTGTTTTCTCAAGTAAATTATGCCTCGAACAGCAGAATCTTGAAATATTTTTTATTGATAATTTCAACACAGTTAGAATTATTCTCACCATTAAGACAAATATCTTACCATTTTTTGTAAGAAAACCTCCACAGGTAAAGAGAAAAGTCAAAATGAAATCATAGATTTGAAAATTTTAAGTCAAGGACTTTTTTCATTTGAATTTTTTAGCTTTGAACTATTCTTTCCTTTTTCAACTGTTTCTTCTTTCCAGTTTCATATCTCCTCTTCTCTGCTCTCGTTTTTCATCTAATCGAAGAACATTGAAGAAATCCAATACTGATTGTTGCCTTTAATTTAAGGGGTATTCAATGTTGGCCAGACAACTAAGTCAATGAACCTTTAATGTATACTCATTCAATACCCAAACAGCCTTGCATCGCCCAAGTGGTTTGTTTTTGTGTTATTATGTCTCCCTTCCATTTAATTTTCAATGATTCAAAGGTAAGATGAACGTTCAGGTTCTTGAATTTCCAAATAGTAGCCCAAGCAAAAGCAGTGTTAAAAATTGAAACCAAAACTTGGTGTCTCAATTATATTTCTGTTTGGTTTAGAATAGGAACTCATGCAGTTTCATTTCATTTTTTTGTTTCGGAAAAATAAAAATGGCCTTCCATGGAAAATCCTTAATGATGGGGATCAATTTCACTGTTATTTTTTGCGGTAATGAAGAGCTCTTATTCAGAGTTCAATGACTAAATTCTAAAGTTCGGCGCACACATATGTCTCTTTCACAACAATTTTCACTTAGTATTATTCCATACCTCTCAAAGTTTCCTCTTTGGCACAACAAAATGAAAAAACGAATTTTCCAAAAATATTTTGTATAAAAGTAAACCTAAGTATTATTTTCAATTATCATTTGATCATCAGTCATGTCCATCTTCTATTCACTTAAATTTTTTACCTAGTGCTGTGCCCTAAACCAGACCATTAGCTCTAGACCAAGCAGAGCTCTCATTTGAGGTGGAGTTCCCCCTTTCTTGTCTTCCTCCTCCTCTTCTTCTTCTTCTTTTTTGTATTCTTCCTTTTTTTCTTTCTTCTTCTTCTAATTTGTCCCCTTCAAATGTTGTTGGGGATGGATTTAAGAAATCATGAATTTCTGTATCATCTCTCGATGTTTTCATTCCCTTAAATACTGAATCTATAAAAAGGAAACCTCTAGGCAAGTATTTTCTTTACTTTCCATTTGCTGGTTCTATAAGTATCGCAAAGCTTCAAAGAACTGACTTGAGCATACATAAATAGGATGCTGTTCGCTGTCTTGATTTTGCTCCTGAGCATTCATATTTTGGCGTCAAAAAAATCCTTAAACTTATGTAAAAACTAAAGAAAGAAGTACTTAATAAGGTTTTAAAATGATTTTACCAGCTACCCAAGTAGCAGTGATCGCGATAAATAGCGATTTAATCGATTGATTATCGCGATTATATCGATGGCAATTTATCGCAATATTATCGAATAAAAAATTGCGATTTATGGCGATTAAATCGCTATGCATTGCAATTTTTTGTTCAATAAAATCGCGATCAATTTTCGTCGATAAAATTGAGATCAAATCGCCATATACCGCGATTTTTGTTGCGATAATAACGCGATAAATTGCCGGGCGATGAAATCGCGATTTTATTGCAACAAGATCGAGGATAATCGCTCAGATATTGATGATCTTAGCGATTTTATCGCCGACAAAATCGTAACAAATCGCAATTTTTCCTTTGAAAAATGCTACTTGAGTAAGTAATAAGCTAGGGTGAAAATGGTGTCTAAATAAAATTTGACCTGAAACTCAGAAAGTTTAAATCAAGTTAGTCAAATCATTTGTAAAACTAGCTCCATTTTCTAAACCTCTTCCTTTTTCACAGTCTGCCAGAATGAAATTATACATCCAGTCACAATGAAAATAATCACAAGTTGCTCTGGAAATGCAAGAATTTTTAATTTAGCATATCAACTCAACTAACTGTATCTTCCAGACCCCCTCCCCCTTTACAATTTGTCAGGATTCAATAATTCATTATAATTTTTTCCTGTTAAATATCCACGAATTAACACTATTAAAAATTTGGGGATAGGTGCATTAGCTTTCCGGTGCAGCAATTATAGACCCTGATGAGTTTTTCAACTCCTCACAAATATTGTTCTCCTTTCCTTATCTTTCCTTTCCTCTCCCTGGTGCAGCCAAACTAAAATTTTACTCAGATCGCAACCAAATTAACTCTTAATCAAGCACAAGGGTAGTTCATGTCCAATTAAAGCCAGCTGAGGACAGAACTAGTTATTGTTCATCAGTTAGCTATAGATCACTTATCGATTGAATATTACGCGCTGAATTCTGTGTATGACTTTCTTCTCTTGCAATGAATTGAAATCTCCTACAGGGACATGTACCATCAGAAAACTCAAGATTGTACAAAAAAGTAGTGAAATACAGTTTCTAAGAGGTCAAGAAAAAAGTTTCATACTGTCAACTGTGATTCAGAAATTAAGATATTTTTCATATTGTATCTTGATTTGAAATTAAACATTTAATGTTGAGAAGATGCTAGAATTGCTTAAATTCTTTTGAATTTTCTCACACCCACTATTATGGTATTATTACTTTCATTTTTCTTATTATTTTCCAATCTATAGTAGAGCCAAGTTAAATTTCTATCGAATTTTCAAAAAGTTTGTACCCTTTTGTTCAGAACTCACCTTTTGGAGGTTTTTTTTAAAGAGTGTTTATTCCGGAAGGAAGGGGATGGTTCTGATTATATATGAATGTCATAGAACCTTTCGCGTGATTTTCACCCGCATTTGAGTTTTTCTGTCTCCAACCCGGTGATCCCTGATTTGCTGATGCATCTTTTTATTCCCTTTGTATATCCAATCGATGAGTGGACCTAACCGTTGTGCTGAACAAAAACACTCGAGCCTCTCCAGAACTTTCCTGTTTTGGCAGCTGAAAACTTGGGAAAGCTTTGTTGTTTTAAGTGTCAACCTAGCTCTTTTTTCCTCAATCTCTTCCCTTGTTTATAGTATGTAGTCAAATGCGTGATAGTCGCGATAAAGACGATTGGGAATATCATGCTGGTAACCTACCTCCTCCAATTCATGTTCGCTGTCATAGGAGTGCAGCTCTTTAAGGTAATTCGAGTTTCCCCTTTTCATTCATTATGCACAGTGAAAACTGGATAGAATATTTATAGATCACAGCATGTGTTAATAGCTTCCCACCACCCCTGAGTAAGATGGAAGCTGTAATAAAAACAAGCCTTGCATATGTCATGCATGAGAAAAAGACCAATATTCTCCAAATCATTCAAAACTGAATTATTTTAAGTATTGCAGGAGAGAGGATTATGTACAATCAGGCAAGAACCTTGACACACTTGAAGATATGCCAATCGTAGCTGTTAACAGAGAGCTCAAATATTTTGTTCTGTGAAAAACACTCAAAGCTCAGTTTTCAAAATATTGAGTATTATAAGCTGAACTATTCATCATTTTCCGTGAATAACCCAGCATGACTTGATTTAAGTCCAAACCTCAGCTGCCGTACTTCATTCACTTGATTCATCGAGCTCCAGAAATCCGTAGGATTTAACTTATTAAAAAGTCTCAAACTATTACAAATGAGCCCTCTTTAAATGTCCACCAATTATTCGTATGGATATCTCCTATTGAATGAAGTATCTTAGTCAACACTGTGTCCAGCATGATTTATCTTCTTAAGATTAATACTTGTCTTGGTTCTAATGTCTATGATAAACTCCCTCTGCACAGCTGTATCACTCCTCTCCCCCACCTTCATCACAAACAGTATAAATCAAAAGAATGAATATTTAGACGATTTTGGCCTCATTTTTCACAAATATGATGTAACTCTTTATGATAATGATCAGGCTCAGCAGATACATTTCCTGCATTTGCATTTATACTACATCTAACCATTCTTTTTATTACAACAAACTTACCTGTAATACAATAGACAATTGATTATTGGATGAACATTTCAAGAACAAAAAACATCAGTACCCTTGAAGTTTCTCTGGACTTTAACTGCGAGGAAATCTATTTTGTCTGCTTTTCTTTCAGAGAACTTTTAGATGCTTCTCTCATAGTTCCATAAATATTTGGCATTTCAGAGTGTTTTCTTAAATTTTTCATCGTTTATATCCTCTGATTCTGCTCAAGGTTTAATTTCTCTCAAGATTTTCACAAGTGTACTTATTTTCCTCATTTATTTAACTATTTTATTGTCATGAAAGTTTTATCTTATGGTATCTCAAGTATTTTCCCCCTCTCTTTATTATTTATTTTCAAGCTATTTTAAGATTTTTGGTGGGAAAAATTTAGTGGTAATTTTAAGAAATATAATAGTAATTTCCTGTTAAATTCTGTCTCAAGAATACTATTTTTCTTGTTTATAATGACAGAAAAATTCCCCTCAGAGTCCTCCTACACCAGGGGTCATCTTACATTGGCTCCAAGGGAAGTAAATGCACAGTCAACAAAGTTTTCATTTCCCTTAAATTTGTCAATAGACAAATATTATCCAGTTTTCATTGTTGTCATCTCTTCTTAGGCCTGTCTGTCTTTGTACATCACTGTCTTCTGATCGGAATGTTTTCCGCATGCTATTGTGTCGTTTCTGATATTTTGTCGTCTCCTCTGTGAACGTTTACCTTGAGGTTTGTTGCATGTGTGCATGCCAAATGCTACCTAAGGCCTTAACTATTGGTCCCTCATAATTATAATTCTATTCTATGTTTGCTTTGTTCCTTATTTTTAAATGGGGAACCTGGTTTCCCATACCTAATTCTCTCATGTTAATTGGGATATGAAAATTTCTGACGCAATGAAACATGTAATTTCTATTTCTGCTTGAATAGCACATTACAATTTGAAAAAATCTGATTAGTGTTGATTGATACAGTTCATTTTCACAGAGTTCTCAGGATCATCAAGTTCCCGTTAGTGATTTAGTTCTTGCAAGGAAAAAGTGTTTTGTCAAAGTGCACTTACACCAAACAATACATTATAACTCAAAAAGTAACATGAAAAGGGGTAAAAAAGATAGTTCAGTACTTGTAGACCCTTTAAGGTTACCAAAATGGTATTGCAAAAAACTGTCAATTGCAAACTGACGACTATCTCTGCAGCACACAGTTTATGCTCTTTTGTCATGGTAAGCGAGTTCAGTGATCTATGTTTTTTTGCTGGCTTCTTTCAACGCAGTATACTTTGATGTAATTGCAAATGATTCAATTTATTTTCAAGTCAAAAAGTTTTGCAACTGAAAAAGTACAACAAAAAAAAGAAAACATTCTCTTCATGATGCGCTATAGCCGTATGAATAATGAATACCTTTAATGTTTGTATGAAGATGAACCTATCCTAAATACACCCCATGCTATTTTTTCTTGTATCATCTATATTTTTCATTTCTTTTTGCACTTTAAAAGAATTTTCCAAGTCATCAAAAAAGGAGGTATCACTGTCCCCAAAGCTAAGAAAAAGATATCCCCCCTCTCCACCCTTTCTATCTTAGATATTTTAATGGTGGTGGACCTTTTATTTCTCATTAATGAAGTACCACTTTTTTTTTCAACCGAGAAATATGACACAAGTTCGCTGTCAGTGTTGAATAGATTGCCTCCATTACATCAACAATGATAACGCAATATTATTCTAATTTAAAAAACTATCTGAACTTCTCCAACCCTATCTTTGCAATTTGCTCATTTTTAGATCAGTACTTCTTTACAAGAAACAAAATATTAGGCTGATCATTGAAGTAATAATATTTCTTAGAATGCTCTATCTTTTAGCCTGATAATTTTTAAGTTTATTTGCAAGATTGACATGAAATTATGAGAATGAGTCAAAGCTGAGCTGAGTTTGAATAATTAGCTCCAAGACTCTAATGATTTGCAGTCAATATAATCCGATCCAGTTGCCAGACACTAATTGTTCAAATTCAAAGCGCGTTAAAAAAATCAAATGTTGGACATTTTTCATAAACAATCATAAAAATTCACCCTTAAAATGAAAAATCTCTTTTAAAAACTTACTGATTCCCTTTTGTGATTGTCCGTTTGCGGTATATTGTATCTTTAACTGCCACACGCCAGCGGGTTTTAAAGTTCAACATATCTTGATTTTCTATCGCTTTTCATGCTAAATAACAAATGTCTTGTCCCTTCTATTATGTGCATTCTTATTCCTTCCCTCCACTCCAGTTTTCCTGTCTTTCCCAAAATCTTCCCCTTGAGGTCCTATACCCATTTTCAAATGCACCGCGGCTCTACGACAAACATAATGTTCCCTATTTCTTATATAATAGACTGGTTTATTGTTGACAAGGGTAGGTGTATCAATAACTGGTCTGGTTCTAATTTTTTTTCTGTCTCTTTTTTTCCCTCTTTATCGTACGCACCTAGCACTCTTTATAATCGGATTTGATTCAGGTTTTGCATCCATGCCTGTCTGGGCACCAAACTTATTTTTATTGTAAGTACCCAGATGTTTCCAGTACATATTAGAAACCTTAAGAGTTTCTTTTGCAATACCTTTTTGGTGAGAAATAAGCTTAAATTATTTCCAATCTTACTTGTTGCTAAGATGGGTTGTTGTTAATGTTTTCGGAGCAACTTCCAAAGACTGCGGCTGTAAAAAAAAAAATTTGGAGGTATGTCTGACGTCAGAGTAGATTATAGTCTGTTTAAAGCAATCCTGTGTCGTTGTAACATCCTTCTCTTCCCTTCTCATAAATTATGAATCTAAACGAAATATATTTAGACTACTTTTAAAAATACTGAGGTACCTACATGGTCTGAATGCCAAGGTTTAATAACCCTCAACCATTATTTGGTACAATGCTTTTGATCAAAGGTAGTTGACATAATTACATCTTTCAAGGTAATAGCAAGTAAAGGCCCCTCAACCCCTGCTCCTTTTAGGTGTAGATTAAAGATACTTAGAGTGCATGAAGGAGCCATACAGGTGGTTCTCTGTGTCTTTCAATGGATTTAAACCATTCATTCATTTTAATTTAGATTTGGCAGTATGTTTTTATCATTTTATTTCTAGTATTAGATAATCTAGTCAATGTTTTCCTATTCATAAAAGGTTTTGGTCTCTTTGAAATATTATTTGATTTTTTTCTCAGCATTTAGCAGCATAGGTTACAATTTATAGACTTTTTTTATAGTTTTTTACCTCAAAAATAATTTTTTCCTTATTTTTTGCTATATTTTTAGACCAAGTAACAATGAAATTAGAAAAAGGGAAGGGTAAAACTTAAAATCCTATCAACTAGTATTATTTGCACAAAGATTAAGAATGTTTATCCTTTGTGAATTTACCAGGTGAAGGACTTCATTTAAAGCTATATTTTTCAGCCCTCAGTACACTTGTTCAGTGAGTTTATGGAGTCGACTGCATCAAAACCAATGATGCAACACCTGTCATTACAATTTCACTGGAATACTTTGAATTAAGCATAAATTACCGAATTCACATCAAATAATACTGCAAAATTGAAGCATTAAAAATTAAATCATTCCATAAAGAAAATGTGAAAAGTTTAATTTTATTTGGTTCTTTTTCTGAAGTGAAATTTTTCATTTCAACTTGATCCTTTTGAGAAGAATGATGGACATTCCTTACTGAAAGACTTCCTGCCTCGACTTTAGAGATTTCCATGATTTAGCACTCATAATTTTTCTTTCCTCTCCTTTTATTTGCAATTGCAGATTTACCCAAAAATGATTTTAGAAAAATTTCTTCTGTTATTTTTTCTGGCAATTAACAGGCACGACGAGTCTACAGAGGGCTGACCGCGCTAATTTTTTTAGTTTTGGAGGTGTTGCAGGGCTGAATGTTTTAACCAATTTTTGTACGATGCGAATTCTTTTTTGAATTTTTCATTTTACCCCCTCTTTTATATGAAGAATTTTAATTTGTAAGGTCTTGCAGAATATTTGAGCTCACAACACGAGGTGAGTTGAACAAAAGGCGCCAACATCTAATTTTTTTTTACCAAGAAGCATTCTGTTTTACTGTATCTAGATCTTCTGAGTCATTTCTATTGTCCACAATAATCCTACATGATGATTGTCAGATATTGGTTATCTAACTGGGAAAGAGAAAAAAAATAACGAAGGCTTTTGGTAATTTGTCTTAGTATGCGAGAGGCCAGAGTTTTTTCTCTCTTTAATTTTCTCTTCTTTTTCTTCTTTTTAAATTATTATTATTTTTGATGTATCAATGTTGAATAAATTGCTTTAACTTAAAAATATCATTTTAAGTGTAAGCAGAATTGTTAATGCATGAGTTAGTCGTATATTTGTTTAATTTTTTTATCTTCTTTAATGTTTTACACTTTTTAAATCAATTTTATTTCCCTATTTTTTTTTCTTTTTTTTTTTCAATTTGGAATAAGTAAGCAGTATTATTTGGACTACATTTTGCAATTTGGAACTATAAATTCTCGCCCGGTTTAAAAACAACGTATGTGCCATTAGTTTCCCTATGCACATGAGTGTTTTTCCAGGAAAGCCAGAATTAATAGTTCCAAATTGCAAAATGCAGTCCATTTATTCTCCGTGTTTTCATATTAAGAAATAACTGCTTCACTCTAGATTACTCCATTTACTTTTCATTCACATAGTAGCAAGAGTTTTTTTTGTCAAATTTTTAGTTTTTTATCAGGTGGTGAGCATTATTTATTCTATGATTGTTCTAATGGTGTATGTAGTTTTTTGTAATTTTCGGAGGAAAAGAGAGATTTGCCGTGTCAGAGGAAAAGCTGAAGGTGAAATAATGAAGGTTATTTGATCTGAACGATGTCTCAGTTCTCTTGATGAAAGGACAGTAAACTTAACCATTGAGTTTAAACAATCAAGGAATCCTCTTGTGAGCAATCATCCTTCAAACACTGCAATTGAAATTCAAACTAAATATTTTGAGCATTGTTTTTTTCCCCCCATTTATGTGACTTACTTCTATAAAAGGTCATGATGTGTTAAAAATTTGTTGTGAAAATTCCAGAATAGTTGCATCAAGAGACATGAAGTTACTCTGATTCCATTCATGTCTTCAAGATTCCTAGAAATATTCATTCATCAAATCTTGTCTTAGCTTTGTAAATTGCTTTCTTCTATTTTATATAGAATTCACGATGTTTTCATTTCTAATTCTGTAATTCTTTTTGCCACTTGTACTCCCCTGTAGCGTTGCTTTTTTGTCTTTCACGGTGTACAACACAAATCTACCCACTTCTTAAATTGCTAACTTAGCAGATGGGAATTCATATGAGTGTATGTTTTTGTTATTGGTATTGACATGCACTATTCTTGAGTTCTGATTTGTCCTCTCTTTGGCAAGTGGCTGATTTTTTCAGTGTATTTTCGAAAGTCAATTACACTTTTTTTTTCTTCTTTTTTTCAAATCTTCTCACCCTAATCTTAGATGTAGGGTAAAATATGAGATACAGTATCATGCAGTCCATGATTGACAGCAAAAGTTAATCAAATTTCTGAGTATTGAAACACAGTCTGTTTCTCAGTTACTACAATTTTTCCTCTGTTCCTCTAGTAAATACCTCATCTTTTCTAGCCGAAAGGGAAAAATTCCATTCTTCCCTTTTTAAGAACTTCTTATTATTATATAAAAATATGACTACTTTTTATTAATTTTTAATGCATTAGAAAATACTCATGTAAATGCGTTTAGGTAATCCTAATTTTAATCTATTTATTCTTGAGCTTCAATGCCCTGAAGATAAGTTAATAATACTCAAGTTTGATTTTTCTTCAGGGTTTAATTTTTTAAAGATAGGTGTCACAGGCTTCTGATTTCATCTGACACCAACTTTATTCTGCTACCCTTTGTGAGTAAATAGGATTTCGTGTTGATCTTTGTTGATTTTTAAATTCATGTTCTCATCCCTAATGTTTCACTTTTCAGGGCAAATTTTTTTCATGCTCAGATGGCTCTAAGATGACAGAAGCAGAATGCCAGTAAGTAAACTGTTAGTTCCGCCCTAATAAAAAAAAAAAGAGCCACAGAAAATCATTAAATTTCAAATTAACAAGCAGTTCAAAAAATGCCATCAGCAAGGCGTTTCTCGTCTAATCATTTTCCGTCCATGTTGAACTATACGCAGTGTGACGGTTTTAATAGCACTTGCTGCGCAGAGGCTCTCCTACCACCCGTTCGCATGCCTCTTCTCCTCAAATCCTTTCCTTTCATTTTGACATTTTTCTCAACATCCCTTAACAGTTTCATGCATCTCCTGCTATATGTCTGTATTCCTGTCCAGAGTCGATTATTGATAAAACCAGGGGATGTGGATGCGCTAGACACTATTGCCAAGACCGTTCTGTGTTGAAAGACATACATTTTTCTTTTAAAGTATGGGTTATCACAATGAAAATTCAAGAATACAAGAGGAAGCACTGTCAACACAGCATATTGGCACTTCTCACTTGTTTTGGTTCATTTTATTTTTATTTGTGAACTCATTCAAGTCTTTAATAAAGTTTAAAAGTGTCGTACATCTCTGAAAATATGAGCCGTGATGTTAGAAACGAAGTTAATTTTCTGTCAAGACCTTTAAGTATTTCTTCACTAAATTTAAAGGAAAGTGAATCAACATACTTAGTTACATGCTTATTCTCACCACTGAACTGTGAATTTATTTACTTTGCAGACAGACATCATTCTCATTTATTTTGGTTATTTCAGCAGTAAGCACCTGAGTATTGTTCAAGAGTTATCTTCTACAAATTTTCAAATTCTGGTGTATGTACAAAGATCTTTTCAATACTTACACTTGAGACCCAATCTTATTGGCCACCACAGCCTTTTTTTTTTACTGAAGCGTTCTTCATTTAAGTTCTTATCCTTTTATTTTTAGGTAAAAAAATATATTTGACTTGATAAATCAACTCTCCTTTTCTCATCTTTACCCTCAATTATCCTTGTGTATTAACTCTTGCCTCTTTTCAATCTGTTTAGAGGCACCTACTTGGTTTTTGATCATGGTGATATCGATCGCCCAACAGTTGAAGAAAGAGTGTGGAAACGGAATAGATTTCATTTTGATGATGTAGCAAAAGCCATGTTAACGCTGTTCACCGTCTCCACTTTTGAGGGTTGGCCAGGGTAGGTTATACTCTAAGCAATAATTTGCTCTCTTTCCTCTTTTTTTTTTTTGGGGGGGGGGGATGGTTTACTATATCTGAAATACAGATTTTATGAATTCTCTGGTCTGTGGGAATGGTTCAGTGTAAGCTCATAATTCACAGTCAAATGATTAATACAAGATACAAAAAGGCATTCCATAGGAAATCAATAATTTTAGTCATTAAGTAAAAAGCTCATTCTGCGTTGGATTTCCTAACTTGAAAATTGATTTTAAGACACAATGAATGTAAATTCATGTATCGTATAGTATACCTATATCTTTTATATCTGTCCATAAACATATAGGAATGTATAATTATTTCCTTCTAAATGCCTTTTTGTTACAATCCTAGAATTGGATTTTAGCAGATAATATCCTCCAATGGGTCATTAGTATAAAATTCCTTCAGAATATTCGACAGATGTTCCTTGTGTAAATTTTTATGAAAAAACCAAAAAGTCCATCAGAGAGTTTTATAAATCACTTTTAAAGGGAGAAAACCCTGATTAAAATCTGACAGACCAGAGGCGGACAGTTTTGATGATGTAGCTAGTCTATATCTTTGGATGGACTTCAGCTGGACTCAAACTTACCCCAATCACAACAGACTGCCAAAAATATCGTTTCAGGTGGATCCAGATTTTGGCAATTTCTAAAACCGGTTTTCTTCGTCATTTCAAGTGAAAGAAATCCAAAGAAATTATTGGGAGTTCAGCTCATTTAGTACTCTAAGATAATGAATTAAGAAGAATATATGCCTTTGACCCATGGATTATTCCAGTTCTAGACCCACCTCTTCTGTACATATTGAAAAACTTGTTAACTACTCAATAAAATATGCATGTTGACGCTTTTTGATTTGTCCCTTTCTTTTCCCAGGTTACTGTATGTATCAATTGACTCAAATGAGGAAGACGTTGGTCCAATTCACAATTACCGTCCGATAGTAGCTGCTTATTACATTATCTATATCATTATTATTGCTTTTTTTATGGTTAATATTTTCGTTGGTTTTGTCATCGTCACATTTCAGAATGAAGGAGAACAAGAATACAAAAATTGCGAGCTTGATAAAAACCAGGTATTTATGTTCTCGTACTCTTGTTTCTTATGTGTTTATATCTCAATAGAAAATCTCTGTTACCTCCTGTCATTGGTAAATTCAGCGTCTGCCTTTACCACCCCTCTATTTGCCACCTAGCCATTGCATTCCTGGTTCATGGATTCTACAGTTTTGTTATTGTAGTAAAATTTTTGAAACAAAAAGAGTTTTCAATTTTTACACTATGTCAATTATTATAAATACAATTTTTATTTATGAGGGTCATCCAGAAAGTACATCCTGTTTTGGTTTTTCTTTAGTACTTTACAGGCCAAAAAAAATTCAAGTACATATACTGCTAAAAAATGCTACTGTTTGATAACTTTTTGGAATTTCTTGGCTTTGTTTTCCCTGCGAAATGGTGTGGACTCAGCATCATCTCTCCACCTTGTTACATACGGTTCAGGCCATTTTTTAGCGTTTTTTCTCCTCTACATATACTGCTAAATACAGCTCCAATTAAAGCCTCTTCTTTATTTTTCTTCTTCAATTGTAGCTGGAAAACATGTAGAAGGGCGATTAAAATTATTTTCACAACCCCATGATATATCTTTGTTACAATATTTTGACTAGCCAAACTCTTCTGTGTAAATGCAGGAGTTGTTACCTAAATCTTCAACGCCTCAGTAATGACAAAAAAAATTGTCTTTTTGGCAACATTTAGACGTTTCGGACAGAAATGCTTCTGAGCATCGGAGAGACAATGGATTTTAAGATTGAGGTGCAACTATTAATTCTTTACGTGCCTTTTTAATAGGCAAGTGACGAAGAAAAACAGTGTTAATAGCCAATAAATTGACTTCTTGTAGTGAGTCTAAATGTATGATTCACCTTGTAGTTAAAGTTTGCAAATTCAGACAGTTGTTTTGCAGCACATCTTGACATCATTTTAAAGAAATTTTCTGCATAAACTCTGATTTTAACATGTTTCTATAGTACTATTTTTTTTTTGTCTATGTTTCAGCGAAATTGTATAGAATTTGCGCTGAAAGCCAAACCAGTGCGTCGATACATTCCGAAACATAGATTTCAGTACAAAATATGGTGGTTTGTAACATCACAACCGTTTGAGTACACCATATTTGTTCTTATCATGATCAACACAATCACCCTAGCAATGAAATTCTACAAACAGCCACAAGGCTACACTGATGCTTTAGACGTTATGAATTTGTTTTTTACAGCTGTTTTTGCTCTTGAATTTGTATTTAAGTTAGCTGCTTTTCGTTTCAAGGTGAGTTCAAAGTTGATTCCTCCCTCTTCTTTTTCTTTTCCTTTCTCTTCAAAAAAGGAAGAAA